>NC_048300.1:41394950-41656057 GCF_013100865.1 Trachemys scripta elegans
TGTGGGTCAGGGGGGTGAGAGCCCAGGGCTGGGGAGGCAGGGGGGTGTGGGTGGTGGGGGAGAGCCCAGGGCTGGGGCGGCAGTGGGGTGCGGAGAGGAGCCCAGGGCTGCGACGGGGGGCAGACAAACATTTTTTTGCTTGGGGCGGCAAAAAACCTAGAGCCGGCCCTGCAGACAAAGGGTGGGAAGGGAAGCAGAGGCAAGGAGTTACTTGCACAAGGTCATTGGCAAAACCAGGAAGAGACCCTAGCTCTCCTTACTCCCAGCCCCGTGCCACAACCACTGGACCACACTGTCTCTAAACACTGGTGCTTTAATTCTCTGCTATATTGATGCTATGATGTGGCATGAATTAATTGGACTTTGTTGTGCTATTTTGTGGGGCATAAGAGTAAAGCTCACTTTGCTTTCAACACCACAAAATTGTGCCATTAGCCCAGTAAATTATGCCGGCTTTTAACTTTCATTTTCCATTAAAATAATTCAGACATCAGGAGTACTGAATATCTGAAGACCTCAGATCTGATTCTGACCTCATTTAGGCCCAAATTCAGCAAAGCACTTAAGCAAAGGCTTAACTTTAAGCATATGCTTAGAACTCATTGAGCAATTCTCAATTTGAAGTTAAGTCCTTTTCAGAATTGGGCCTTGGATTGGTTTTATTCCAGTGTAACTCCACTGCCTTCATTACGGTTACCCCTGATTTACACACCGGAATAACTAAATAGAATCAGGCCTGGACGTTTTTGGACCTGATGATCATCTCATGCTAGTGTAAATCAGGAGTGACTCCATTTAAGTCAATGGAGGCACATAGGCATGAAATCAGTTAGATCAGAATCAGGCCCTTACATTTTTTCCCTCAAATAAAAAATGTGAAGGCTTGCATTGGCTCAGCGATAGGAGAAAATTGAGAGGAAGACAAAGGTATTGCCAGAGGGATGTGAGTCAGTGCCAGACAAGTAGAGTCTGGGAAAGCTTTTTAGATCTTCCTTTCCCCCTCCCCCTCATTATTACTACTAGCATGCCAATTCATTTGCTTTGGAGAATGGGGGGAAGGGAAAATAAATTGCTGCCATCTGTAGGAGGAGATCAGACAATATGCCCTCGCAGGAGTTATCCACACATCAGCTTTTTAATCTCATTTATATGCAGACTTTTATTTGCAGACTTTGCTGAACCTTTTAAAATGATCTTTTGTGAGTTGATGGCTATTTCCAACAGATTAAACTGAAAGGAAAAAAGGAGAACAATCAGCTCTGAGATTCTGTCTGTATAAGCATCCTAGGGCCGGATTCTTTGTTGTTCTGCACCTTTTATGGTCATTTACACCTGTGCAGAGTGAGTGCAAAACAGCATCACACCAGAATGGTAGCATTTCACACTCATTTTGCACAGATGTAAATGACCATGTGAGGTGCAAGGCTGCAGAAAATCAGGCCTCCTGATTGTCAGAGTCCAACATCTTCTCCAGGAGGGGGCAGCATGTGATCTCTCTCCTGCCATCCTGCCTCTGACAGAGGCTAGGGACACCATTCCTTACCCATCCTGGCTAACAGCCATTAATGGACTTAACCTCCATGAATTTATCTAGTTCTCTTTTAAACCCTGTTATAGACCTAGCCTTCACAATCTCCTCAGGTAAGGAATTCCACAAGTTGACTGTGCACTGCGTGAAGAAGAACTTCCTTTTATTTAAACCTGCTGCCCATTACTTTCATTTGGTGGCCCCTAGTTCTTATATTATGGGAACAAGTAAATAACTTTTCCTTGTTCACTTTCTCCACACAACTCATGATTTTATATACCTCTATCATATCCCCCCTTAGTCTCCTCTTTTCCAAGCTGAAAAGTCCTAGCCTCTTTAATCTCTCATGTGGGACCCGTTCCAAACCCCTAGTCATTTTAATTGCCCTTTTCTGAATTTTTTCTAATGCCAGTATATCTTTTTTGAGATGAGGAGACCACATCTGTATGCAGTATTCAAGATGTGGGCGTACTATGGATTTATATAAGGGCAATAAGATATTCTCCATCTTATTCTCTACCTTTTCTAATGATTCCTAACATCCTGTTTGCTTTTTTGACTGCCGTTGCACACTGTATGGACATCTTCAGAGAACTATTCACGATGACTCCAAGATCTCTTTCCAAATTAGTTGTAGCTAAATTAGCCCCCATCATATTGCATGTATAGTTGGGGTTATTTTTTCCAATGTGCATTACTTTACATTTATTCACATTAAAGTTCATTTGCCATTTTGTTGCCCAATCATTTAGTTTTGTGAGATCTTTTTGAAGTTCTTCACAGTCTGCTTTGGTCTTAACTATGTTGAGCGGTTTAGTATCATCTGCAAACTTTGCCACCTCACTGTTTACCCCTTTCTCCAGATCATTTATGAATGAGTTGAATAGGATTGGTCCTAGGACTGACCCTTCGGGAACACCACTAGTTTCCCCTCTCCATTCTGAAAATCTACCATTTATTCCTACCCTTTGTTCCCTGTCTTTTAACCAGTTCTCAATCCATGAAAGGATCTTCCCTCTTCTCCCATGACAACTTAATTTACATAAGAGCCTTTGGTGAGAGACCTTGTCAAAGGCTTTCTGGAAATCTAAGTACACTATGTCCACTGAATCCCCTTTGTCCACATGTTTGTTGACCCCTTCAAAGAACTCTAATAGACATGATTTCCCCTTACAGAAACCATATTGACTTTTGCCTAACAAGTTATGTTCTTCTATGTGTCTGACAATTTTATTCTTTACTATTGTTTCAACTAATTTGCCCGGTACTGACATTAGACTTACTGGTCTGTAATTGCCAGGATCACCTCTAGAGCCCTTTTTAAATATTGGCATTACATTAGTTATCTTCCAGTCATTGGGTACAGAAGCCGATTTAAAGGACAGGTTACAAACCATAGTTAATAGTTCCGCAATTTCACATTTGAGTCCTTTCAGAACTCTTGAGTGAATGCCATCTGGTCCTGGTGACTTTACTGTTGAGTTTATCAATTAATTCCAAAATCTTCTCTAGTGACACTTCAATCTGTGACAATTCCTCAGATTTGTCACCTACAAAGGACGGCTCAGTTTTGGGATTCTCCCTAACATCCTCAGCCGTGAAGACTGAAGCAAAGAATTCATTTAGTTTCTCCACAATGACTTTATCGTCTTTGAGTGCTCCTTTTGAATCTCGATCGTCCAGGGGCCCCACTGGTTGTTTAGCAGGCTTCCTGCTTCTGATGTACTTAAAAAACATTTTGTTATTAGCTTTTGAGTTTTTGGCTAGCTGTTCTTCAAAATCCTTTTTGGTATTTCTTATTACATTTTTACACTTAATTTGGCAGTGTTTACGCTCCTTTCTATTTACCTCACTAGGATTTGACTTCCACTTTTTAAAAGATGCCTTTTTATCTCTCGCTGCTTCTTTTACATGGTTGTTAAGCCACGGTGACTCTTTTAGTTCTTTTACTGTGTTTTTTAATTTGGGGTATACATTTAAGTTGGGCCTCTATTATGGCAGTGGTCCCCAACGCGGTGCCCATGGGAACCATGGCACCTGCTGGGGCATTTATGTGCACCCGCCTAGTGCCCAGCACGGGAGAGAAGCCATGGCCCTGTGCCTGCCGGGGACAGAGAACTCTGGGGCTGCAGGTGCTGGTGTTCTCAGTCCCTGGCAGGCGCGAGGCCGTGACTTAAGCCAGAAAGAAGCCGTGGCCCCATGCCTGCCAGGGACAGAGAACTCCGGGGCTGCTTGGGGCGGCAAAAAGCTGGGAGCAGGCCCTGGCCAGAGCACTGCCGCTGGAAAGCCAGAGCATCGTCCCCTGAAGCCGAGCCCAGGCTGTGGTGGCAAAAGAGGCTCCCGGAGTGTGTGAGGAGCCGGGGAGGGAGAGAAGCGGGGCCCGGGATGCAGGGGGAGAGGAGGGGTCCTGCTGCCGCCACCGCTACCACCACTGCTGCTGCTCTGAGTCTCCCCAGGGTGGCGCGGCATTTCCCCGCCTGATTGGGCTGTGCAAGGCGCCGCCGGGATGGGCAGAGGGCGTGGATCCCGGCTCGCACGCTGATGAGGTGAGTGGCTGGGCAGCCCAAGCTGCCAGGCAGCTGCCCCTGGACCCAGCACACCATGCACCTCCCCCACCTCAGCCCTGCGCTGCTTGCCCCGGGTCCCTACAGCGGCAGGGGCGGAGAGAGGCAGAGCCTGGCTCTGAGGGGGCAACGGGGGATACTGCCCCGCCGGGGGACCCCCATGGCTCGGGCACCTGAGGGTCAGGGTCTGTCCTCTCGGCTCTGCCTGCACAGGGCTGGGGAAGCAGCGGTCAGCGCCTGTCCCTCTCTGCCCTTGCACCCCCCATCCCGCTTGCAGCCTCTTCACTTGTACCTCCCCCCCATCACTCCTTTGCCAACTCCCTTCCCCTTGTACTCTTCCTTCACCTGCACCTCTCCCCTTGTACCCTCCCCCAGCCCTCTCCTCCCACACCTCCCACTTCTCCTGCACCTCTTCTCCCGCAACCCTCCTGATATCCCCTCTCCTCCTCCACCCTCCTCTGCGAGTACATCACACCCCACTTCTCTGCCAGTGTAGAACCCCCAAGCACTCCCACACCCGCTCCTCTGCCTGAACCCTCTTTACTAGATCCCCATCCCTTTCCGGGTACAAGGTTTGAGGGTTAGTCCCTATGCCTTCCATGTGCATTTGGGTGTGGGTGGAGGAGGGCACTGGTGGGAGAAGAGAGAACCCAGGGCTGGGGTGGGGGGCAGGCAAAAAATTTTTTGCTAGTGCCCAGCAGGGGAGAGAAGCCGGGGCCCCGCGCCTGCTGGGGACAGAATACTCCGGGGCTGCGGGTGCCGGTGTTCTCTGTCCTCGCGGATTCTCTCCGGCTTCTCTCTTCTCTCTGGATTAATATATTATGTAATATTAAATATGATGTTTTTCATATTATTTAATGTACAAATACAAAATAAGCCTTGAAAAATTGTTGGCACCCGCCACACTCTTCTGAAAACATGAATGTGCTACTGGCCACAAAAAGGTTGGGGACCACTGTATTATGGTGTATTTTAAAAATGTCCATGCAACTTACAGGGATTTCACTCTGTCACTGTACCTTTTAATTTCTGTTTAACTAACCTCCTCATTTTTGCATAGTTCCTCTTTCTGAAATTAAATGCCACAGTGTTGGGCTGATCAGAGCCATAGATAGATTACTCCTGGAGAAATTCTGCACCACTACACGTGCACAGAATTCACGTTCCTTGCAGATTTCTTTGCTTCCCTCACAGAAAAATGATTTTCTGACAGGGAAGCAAAAGGAAGCTGCAAGAACAGTTACACACCACTCCCTAGCAGTGCAGGTACATTGCTGGAGCAGCCAGCGGAGAGATAAATCACTGTAGGGCTGGGGACACTCCAGCCAGTGGCTCCTACCCTGATCCAGGATCAGGTGCTAGTCCCAGCTGGGTTGGAGGAAGGAGAGGATGGGACTTCCTCTTCCCCAGCAAAGAGTGGCTAGAGCTGTGTCAGACACACCCCCAGAAGCTTATCATCCTCCCCTGCTTCCTGTCCCCATTGCTCCTCAGCTGAGGGGGGAGGGCTCACTGTATGGGGAGCTGCTCACCCAACCCTTGTGCATCTAGACCTCCCATACCCAGTCACCTCTGCCAAGCCTCACCCCATACACCCAGACCCCCCCCTTCCATACACAGCCACAAAAGAGAGAATCAGCATGTGAGGCTGTAATTAGAATCCTTTTAGAATACTCCAGCCTAGGATTTGGTCCTGGCTATCACAAAGCATCCCTGGAGCCATATCCTGCCAGCCCTGGACCTTATTCACCCAGGGCTCCATGCAACAGGAAATCTGCCCTTGGATGGTTGGAGAAGCTTGAGGCGATGCAAGGTGGTAATAACCCCCTCTCTATCAGGAGGCTGAAGCCTACCACTGCCATCCCCCCAAAAGTATGTGGTATTGGCTAGGGCAGCGGCTTGGGTAGGTGCCCATGGATTAACTGATTCAGAATATCCGCTGGACAGCTTTGCCAGCAGGCCTCATATGGAGCTCCAGCCACAAATTATGAGGTGTGCTCCTCTGAAAAAAGCCCTGCCATGGAGGCAGCATTGCAAATACCTCCTGCCCTTCCCTTTGGAGCACAGCAATGTGTGTACCCCTTTGAATCACTGTGGGTGGATCCAACTATTGGCTTCAATGGGAGTTCTGCAGAAGTAGCAATGGTAAGATATAGTCCCAAGTCTGAAATGCAGTCTGATGGGCAAGAGGACTCATCCAGACTACTCATCCATTGCAATAATTGGTCAGCATGCTCTTCCCATCTCTGACAATAGCAGGTATATCCCAGAGTGATATTCTGCAGGTTAATTAAGTAGATTTTAGTTCTAGTACTTAATGGTCCCAGCCACTGCTAGAACATTTTTACCATCTCTTAAATGCAGGGCAAAACTGCAACTGTTTCTTGTAACACACAGCTGGGGATACCCAGAGCTGCGAGCCACTGTGTGACCTCTCTGCCTAAGCAAGAAAGAGTTTTACTCGTGACTAGATTGTGTCTCACTTTCCTGCCACACCAGCCCGTCTTCCTCACCAGCAAACTCCCCAAGGATCTCCCAGCCTAGTAGGTAACTATCAGTGAAATCCAGCCCACAAGCTCCTCAGAGATGCTTCTCTGCGATGTACCACCCCACCACTGTGCTTTCACAGAATAGATCAAGTTTGCTGCTCTGCTGAAGAGTCAATACATCACAGCTTATTCATTTAACTGGGGTAAACACACCCATCTCTTCAAACACAGCACTGAATTGGTTTATAGTAAAACTATAACAAGTTTATGAACAAAAGAGCATGGATTAAGTGATACCAAATAAAAGAGATACAAGCAGAAATGGTCACAAGCAAATAAAAGTGAAAATGCACATCTAAAAGTCTAAAATTTAAACTCAACAAGCTACAGCCTTGGTTCAAGGTCACTTTCTTACCAATCTTTTTATTTCCAGCCATGGCTGACTCTCTCTCAGTCAGGACCTTCCACAGAACAACAAGGTGCTGGGTTTCCTTTTTCTTTCTAGGTGAAAGATCTTTGCCTAAGCAGGTTTCTCACCTATGTTCAGTTCCCTGAGATTTCAATACTCTTGGTTGAAGGGCCCATCTTTTTCATCTTGCAAGAACTCTGGCCCCTTGTGTCTGTCCAGTGATGGATACCAAGATGCCATCTTCTCTCTCCTTATATCTTCCTAAACTCACACTTTTGTCCCCAGACTCAGGATGATCTCATGCTGTTTTTCCCTTCCAGTGGGCTTCCCATCCCCCTGCTAATTCATACGTAAATTGGGCTTCCATTGTTTTAATTCTACTAATCTTAATTTATATACAAGACAGGTAGGTAGCTGTCTTCCTTCCTATCTGAGAGGAAAAACTGATTCTCTCCTTTTGGTCACAGACTTTAAAGCATAATATTAGTGAGTAACCGTAATTCCTCATCTAGTGTTAATACATACATTTCACAATGATATTAATCACCATTGTCACCAGTTCGCATAGGATAATCTGTATCTAAAATGGGTCATGGAAATTGTGACAGTAGTCAGTTGGGGTACACTGGCCTGGTTAGACCAGCTGAAACTCACTGGTACAGTCCATCTGGCACTGAGGTCCTCTTGGGGTCATACTACTTATGCCATCAAAAGGTCCTTGGAGACTAAGGTTGTCATTTTTGGCATACATCTACATTAATCTCTACCGACATTGTTACTTTAATATAGCCACAGGCAGACATTCTGACAACCATCCTGACAACCACCTTTTAAATCTGGAAACATACACATGAATCTCGACAGTGAAAAACCCTGGAAAGGAAAAATAACTTGTCCTTACTAGGAGTAAACTATATTTTAGAATTTAGGTTCTACAGATGAAATTTTCAAATGCACTCAGCATTGGCCTAATCCTGAGACCCTTAAACTCAATGGTAAAACCCCCAACTCTTAATTAATACTAAGGGCTTTTGAAAATCTTGCTTTATGTAAATTAGAAAAACACTGTGTGGAAGCTTACTCATGTATTCACACACGTATATGTATGATAGAAACAAAGAAAGGTAAGATCTATCTGTGTCTGGCCTAGAAACTAAGGGCCAAATTCTGGTCCCAGTTACTTTGATGTATATCAGGAGTAACTTCAGTAAAGTCAGTGAAGTTACATTGATGCACAACTGAATTAAGTGTAAGGAGAATCAGACCTCGGGGCTCAAGTCATTATGAAGATACACAACTTGACTGTTTCAGTTTTCTTAAATATTATCAACATAATTACTCTCTAATTATGTATTAGAGACCCAATGACTGCAGCATAGAAAATAAGAGGACTTAAGTCTATCTTCCTTTTTGTTTTGTAGATCATGCTATTCTTCACTGAACTTAAAGCTCAGGGCTTAGTAATAGATATTTCACCTCTAGGTCTCCAGTTCAATCTGGTCCAGGTTGATAAGGACCAAATATAGCTAACAACTGATGGCTCCTTGACCTGTTTAACTAGTAGGTAGTCTCAGCTTTAGCTGGGTTCCTCACAGAGATATGTGCATGTTGCAAACACCATCAGCACATCTGGGGCCTTCTTGCCATTCTCAGAAGGAAATCCAAAGCCACAGAGACTGAACTATCCTCTCACCCATGGAGAGGCAGGCAGAGCAGTAGGTCAGCTTGCACTGTCTTTGCCAGTGCTCTACCTGCTCTGTAGATAAACAACATGACTTCTGTCTCTGGAGCTGCCAACCTGGGATCTTTTTTAAAATAATTGGAGGAGGAATAAACCCTCTAATGAAACTGAGCATTCTAAATGCATCACAGGGTTGCTTTTGTCATTAAGCACCAGCCGCGTGCCCAGCACTGCACAAAAAACACAGAGAAAGACCCAAGAAGATTATGACCAAAGGGCTAAATTTTGCCTGTCTGCTATATAGGTGTATGGAAAACTGGGAAGAGCTGTTTCCCTGCCTTGAGCCCCTTACATGAGGGGTGATGCACAGCCCAGCTGGGCTCCTTTATAATGCCGCCAAGAGTGTAAATCACTCCAAAGGGGCATGAAAGAGCAGGGCCTTATCCCCACACCCTCTGCACCAGCCAGCAAAGCTAGCCAAGCACAGAGAGACGCACATGCTGCACCAGCTTAAAGGATGGTGTATGGGGATGCTCTCCCCATGCATCTCTGAGCTCTGGAAAGGATTGTGCCACCCTGAAGCACAATCCCTTTGGAGTTCCCACCTGGGAGATGTGCCCCAAGCCCTGTGGTGGTTACCAGCCTATGTACCAATTCTATTCCAGCTAGTAACCTTGCCTGATGTTTTAATAGCTCTTTAAAGCCATAGAATATTATTTAGAGTGGAGAAGTGACAATTTTCATCAAAGTTTTGCCAGGCTGTATTAATATTTTTAACATATCACAAAATAAAAATATTTCACCACACACTAGTTACAGAAATGGGGATTGTGTCAACAGTCAGTACTCAAAGTGAATCAACAAGTTGCCACTCTAATTTGTTTTAAGGCCTTTTATGATTGGAAAAAAAAAATCATTTGCAGCCAAATCTCCCTTTTGCATTCATTCACTCTCTCTCTCACACACACACAAACACAAACCTGGTGGGCGAAGAGCCCTCATTCTAAGTTTCTACTTGAAGTAGATATTAATAAGTTATAAATCCCTGAAAATGAGGGTGGACCATGGAAATGCTGGTATACCCTTTATTAAGCAGTGCTGCCAAGAGCCACTATAAAGTTAACTACTTTTATAGGTTATACCTATTGCATTTTTAATTGTAACAATCTTGTGAACACAGAACTTCATGGCAAAGGTACAGAATAAATCAGCCAGTACCATCAATACAGAGAACACTTACAGTGCCCAATGTCCAAGGACAATCGTTCATAAGTCAGCTGCATGGTGGTCAAATCGTAAAAGGGTATTGATTAGTTTATATTCCATTGCAACTTCATTGTGTCTATTTCAAAATCATAGCACATCTTAGCATTTACTATACAATGCATTTCGGAGTTTTCCATATTAAAAACTTATGCTTGCCATGGCCAGAGAGATCTAAACTTGTTACTATCTGGCAGCTGTTCAGTGGCCCACATGAAATGAATCGGTGGTCTCAATTTAGCGCATGGTGAATGAGTGTCTACATCATACCACCACTGTCATAGCACAAACTAGTACTCTCAGCAGAGAGGCCAAGAACAGAATTGGCATGAAGACTGAATTATCCTCTCAGGTCATACTGATAGAGGGTAGAATACATTGACACTTTCCACACTTTACCTGCTCTGTGGATAAACAAAAGCCTTTTGCAATCAAGCACCTTTCTTGAGCTAAGTTAACTTAAACGATAATACTCCAATAAATACAGAGACTTCTAGAGCAAATATCACTGACAGTCAGTAGAGAAAAAAAGGATGAATTTTTAACTTGAATTTAATACTCTAAACCGGCTGAAGTTTGTTCAGAGTGGTAAAAAAGCTCTCACATAAAGCTTGCAAATACATTGTGTCATGTCCAAAACAGTCCAGAAACTTTTATAGAACAAGAAGGCTACCAAGCTAGACCAAACCAAACACTCTAAGTAAAGAAAAATGGTCCTGTTTCTGATTACACATACCCAGTTTTTACTCTGGTCTAACGCCTTTGGCTTCAGTACAGTTACTCCCAATATACAATGATGTAAATGAGATCAGAATCAGACCCAATGATCATTTTAAAACAATGAGTGCAATATCCAGGTGGCAATTAAAGAAACTCATTCCACACATGTAAAATAAATTCCTGCCCTTTATTAGTAGAAATGAACCTGCCATCTGCACCAGTGCAAAGTCTTATTGAACATATTATCCACTCATTGAGTTCATTGGAGCAACTGTGAATTGACATCATGAGGCAGTGATCCCTAGTGGACAGAACACTCAGCTAGGACTCAGGACAACTGAGTTCTGTTCCTGGCTCTGCCACTGGCCTGCTGGGTGATATTGAGCAGGCTTTTAACCTCTGTACCTCAGTTTCCCATCTGTAAAATGGGGATGATGTTTATCTCCTTTGTAAACTACTTTTAGACGTACCAGTGAAAAGTGCTGTATGACAGCTAGGCATTATTATTAAATGAGATCAGAAACTGACCTTGTGTTTCTAAGTTCTAGCATGCACTGGCAAAAGGCAAACATTTGAAGTGAAGGAAAGAATTATATACGGAGATACTATCTCATAACTGGAAGGGACCCTGAAAGGTCATTGAGTCCAGCCCCCTGCCTTCACTAGCAGGACCAAGTACTGATTTTGCCCCAGATCCTTAAGTAGCCCCCTCAAGGGCTGAACTCATAACCCTGGATTTAGCAGGTCAATGCTCAAGCCACTGAGCTATCCCTCCCTCACCAAGTGAATGACTGATGATAGGTCTTGAAGTTCTTTAGAAGTGTGTAAAGAAGGCAGAGGTGGGGAAGAAAGTTGCACAAAATTCTGCCATACCTAAGCTACCACAAGGTGAAGACTTTTTCAGCAGTGCCAGCCATATAGGACACTATCAGTTTTTCATTCTTGATTAACTGAGTGCAGAGAAGAATCAAAGACAGAATACACAAGCTCTTTAGTCTGCCCTGTTACAGCCACACACATGTGCATTTCAGGTGCATGTTAAGTTATAGTGCAGATCTTGGCCAGAGTTCACATATTTTTCATAGAGATCATGATACATGTTGGAGTAGGTTCTCAGAGGTGCTGAGTACCCACACCTCCCACAGAGACCATTAAGCAATGACAGATTTAGCTACACTAAAGTCTTATCTGCACGGAGACATTTTGTACCTGTTGTCAGCAATTGTGGCAATTTCCTTGGTACAGACAACCAACCCATATGGGTGGTTGAAGTGCTCGGGTATATTGGGCTAACCCATTTTCAGCACCACATCAGGAAGACCCTCTCTAAACTGTTATCACCAGTGCGGCTTCACCTGTTGCTGACAATGGATGTTCTCGTGTAGGCAAAGCACATGAACCCACTGCAGGATGTTTGCGACTATCTCTCCCTCCAGTGGCTAGAGCCCTACCAAGAGGGTACAAACCCTTACACTACTAATACTTTCTCCTTGAGTTCAGATAGCAAAGGTATGTGCTTTTGGAAAAGGTGGTTGTAAGTTCTATACTCACCCATCTGCATTGACCATAGCCCACCCAACGCCTGACCTTTTCATGATGCCATTTGATCCTCTTTCAAATCCTTGCCTGACACTCTGCCTCCTTAAATTATTTACAGGGTCAACAAACTAGTGTCCTTCACTTCCCTAAACAGTTTGCAGTGTTGCTATGTGCAGTTATGCAGCTGGTTCTGTCCACTCTAGCAGTAGCTCATGCATAGTTTATAATCAGTCTTAAACATTTCAGGATCCTATTGGCCAAAAAGCAATTTGTAAATGACTTCAGTGGGAGTTGGGTCAGACTCTTATATGGGTACAATTCCAAATGATATGAAGAAGAATTGCATCCTTGCGGGCAGAATTGGGCTCCAGGAGTTGGATATATTTTTAAGACAGAGTACAATATTGGGAGCATGCACTACTGTAGACATCAGTGACTAATGGCAGCAGAGTTGGGTTTTTTCCCCACATAATAAAGCTGTACACTCAACATGGGCCCTAGCTGCTGAAAGACACTTAAGATTTCTCCCTCCTTTTTTATCATAATGATATTGTGGAGTTTAACAGGATTAAGGAAACTATTGTGCAGAATTTCAACCATTTTACTTACAGAATTGTCTTTCTAAATGAAATGAATTCCAGTAGAAGAAGACACAAATATATTTGGGCAATCTCAGGCCCTGTGTGTGAATGAAAGGGACACAAAACCAATCACAGACAAAGTGACCTTCTTAAGCTTCCACACAGCAAAAGCAGTGTGGTCTAATTGATAAGGCACTGGCCTCGGAGTCAGGCGTGCTGGGTTTTCGTCTCAATTCTACCTCTGACAAGCTAGGTAATCTTGAGCAAAATCACTTCACTTCTCTGTGATTCAGTTCCACATCCTATAAAATGGGAATAAAGATATGTATCTTCTCTTATAATTCACTGTGAGATCTACAGATAAAAATCACTGTATGAGAGCTAACAAGCATGGTTTATATAGGATAAGTATTAAAAACACCTGCCAGCCTATTGAACTCTTTGCTTTAAGAGATTCAGATGAATGAGTGAGGTTCATGTGTGGAACCTCATGGAAAATGACAAACCCTTTTGAAATGTATTCTTAAATTACCCCAGAATTTATATGCTGAATTTTAGCCCAGAACAATTTTTACAACCAATTCATAAACCCCTCAAAATAAGGGGCTTTTAACAAAACATGGACAGAGTTAGCAGTAACAGTGACTTTTACTATCATTACTTTGCAATCACAGAAACTCAGCCAGAACATGCATTTGGACTTCTCTAGCTTCCCAAAAGAAAAATATTATTAGATCCCAATTCTGCAAGATACTTAGTGCCTTCTAGGAGTCACTGGACCTTCTCATTAAAGGTGCTTAGCGCCTTGCAGACTGTCTCTCTTAATGTGGTTCTGCTCCTGGGAAAGCTTCCATAAAGTGAGTGGATGGCTACAATATTGATCAACAGCAACAAGAGAAGACATCTGACTTCGGAAGACCACAGATCCTCAGATCCAGCTTCCTCCTAGGTGTTCTCCCAGCCCTTCCTACACTGATAGTCCTCAGCCAATAGGTATTTCCCAGGCTTCTCTGCTGTACTACCCATAGCTTTTCCCACCTCAGTTATGCTCACGTGAGCACTTGGAGATCCTAGTGAATTTTGAGATCCTTGGAAGAAAGGCAACATATAAGTGAAAAATACTGGTTAATATTAATATTGTTATATGACCTCTCTGGTGATCATACGAGTGTAGATCCTAATATTATGCTTAGTTTACATGACATCTTATGGACATCACTTATTGATTCATTGTCCAGGGGCACTTCCTGCATAGCACATTTGTTCCTGGATTCCCTCCCTTCCACCAAGCCTGAATCCTATGGCTAAAGAGCACAGATGGTGCATAGCTAGTAGAGAGAGAACACATTATCAGCTACATGAGGATATGGAAATATTATATAGCCACCTTTCCCCATCGTTAGCCCTGTGGGCACCTTTTCCACTGGATTCTCACTTTCCTTCTCCTCTTCACCATATGCAAAAGGTATGTAAACTAGGTCTAGTGTAATTTCACTATAAATAAGGTCTTGGTAATTTGGGGCAAAATGACACCTACTTACATCTACCACAGTAAAGATGGAAGTATTTCACTTACAGTGCATTTAGGTGGGTCATTCATCTGCAAACTGCACTAGAAGACAGTGACTTTAGGGTTATGAATTTTGCCTTCTGACCACAAGTTGAAATTCCATACACAGACGTACTGATTCAGCGATCACAATCTAGTCACATGCTCCATATTCATTCTCTCTCTCTCTCAGGGAAATGAGACATTACCTCGGCAAGTCGAGAATGCTTGTGAACGTTCTCTCCTTTCTGCACACTTGGAGCAAGCTGCTGCAAGACGCCCCGGCTGCTTGTGAGGGCTCGTGTCAGGCGAGCAAACTTCCCCCAGCCTTGAGAAAACAGAACAAAGATTACACAAGAGATACAAGAAACAATATGCAATTGTATTTAAGGAAGACTATCCTTACTCAAGGGATCAAATTCAGCAGTGATAAACGTGGTATAATTTAACCACATGCCAGGTGGAAGTGAGTCAGTAAACAGGTGTCAGTGTGGCAAATTGGCCAAAAAGTTTGGCAATTCAATGGCTGTGCAAGAGGACAGTTACATGGATTGGGTATTACCTGGGGACAAAATTCTGCCCTGGAAGAATCACCTATTGGAATAAGTGATCTGATTCAGATCTCACATCAACACAGGAGATGCTTCTGACCTATCCAGGTGAGAGGCCAGAATCAGGAACAATGAGAGTTATAACAAAAATTGAATCTGGCCCCAGATGTGTTTGGATGGTGTGGATGTAAGCAAAGAAATAGACCATACTATATGATCTAACTAAAAAAAGTGCAGATGAAACCAGCCACATGATTTTATACCCTCTGCAGATGAGAGGAAGGAAAAAGCAAATATTTTTTTCAAACTTTGCAAAAACATTCAGCTGCTGGGGAGTAGAATTTATATGCTGAATTTTAGCCCAGAACAATTTTTTACAACCGATTCATAAACCCCTCAAAATAAGGGGCCTTTAACAAAACACCAACAGAGTTAGCAGTAACAGTGACTTTTATGATCATTACTTTGCAATCGCAGAAACTTAGCTAGGACATGCATTTGAACTTCTCTAGCTTCCTAAAAGAAAAATATTATTAGGTCCCAATTCTGCAAGATACTTAGTGCCTTCTGGGAGTCACTGGCCATCTCATTAAGGGTGCTTAGCACCTTGCAGACTCTCTCTTAATGTGGTTCTGCTCCTGGGAAAGCTTCCATAACCTTCTGACGCCATTAAGAAAAGAAATTATACTATTTTTTAAAGAGCAACCTGGATTGCTACTGTGCAAGTCTCCTATTAAAGTCATTGGGATTTGAGTGGTTAGAGTGCTGCCCAGTACTTCGAACATTTCCTGTCAATGCCCTGTTGTGAGAGTGTTTGCTGGAATGTGTTTGCGCTAAATAAAAGGGTGACACAATAAAGAAGCAAATTACATGGATTTGCTATTCAGCAGAACCTTCCTAGCCTGGGGCTGAAAAGGTGACTTGATATATGTTTCTTAAGGAAAGTGCAAAGGAGCAACCCTAAAAAAGGTGTGGAATCAGCCAAAAACAATTGTTGAGGTAAAGAATGTCTCTTACAAAGCCAACATTGAAGCTGCCGCCCCTCCCCTCCCGAGGTCTGATTGATAGAGCTGGCTGGAACCAACTGCCTCTTTCCTGTAGAATTCCGCAGTAATTAGACTTTTCATTTCCATCCACTGGGGCAAATCTCATCTGAGTAAGGAGCACAGTGTTTGCCCCAGAAAGAAAGATCTCTTCAGAGAAACAGATCACCTTTCCAAATACAGAGGCAGATCCTCAGCTGAGATTAATCAGCACAGCTCTATTGACTCCAGTGCAACTATATTAATTGGCCCCAAATCTGTTATTTTTCACAATAGTCAGACTGATACATTTTCGTGGGAGCTTTTTAAGTACATTTCAAAGGGAATATTCTTCCCTTCCTGTCTATGAGTAAGTCTCATTAACATTAATGGGCCCAGTCCTGAAGCCATTACTCACTTCTTATTCAGGCAAAAACTTTGAGTAGGCCAGTTGGTGTTATGAGAACATGCTGGGGGAAATTGCTCCTAAGGGCCAGATCTACAGCTGGTGTCAATGAGCATAGACCTTCTAAAGCTAATAGAGATGATGTAAGTTGGTGTGTCTCCATTAGCTTTAGAAGATCTATGCTCATTGATACCAGCTGAGAATCTGGCCCTAAGACCTTCCTTTGACATAACTTGGATATCACATGACTCCACTGACTTCACTGGAGTTACTCCTGATTCTTCACTGACTTACACCACTGTAAATCAAGATCACTGGATTTACAGTGGTGTGCATCCAGAGAAACGGGGGGGGGGGGGGGAGAGAGAATTTGTTCAAGTGTCAGTAAATAGAATCACACGGGTTTACAGTCTCATCTTTATAGTATGTGATATAAATAAAGCATGTACACCATATGAGTATTATTAGCAATTAATGCTGTCCATGGTGCTGAAATGAAGTGTTCTATGCTGTGTGTAAAGATTATACACAAAATAATATGTTAAATAGTACCTAAATGTTGCAAAGCCAAGCACTCAGACAGGAAATGCCAGAATTAAGGCTGTCCACACAAACATAATTTGACTCCCTTGTCCACATGCATTAAGATACAGTCTTTAATTACATTATCACATACAATTCTCCCACCAGGATCCCTGCCTCACTCAGTGCACAGAGCTCAATTAATGAGCAATTATTCAATATTTTATTTTATCTTCATTGAACAATGTGTGGCCCTAGGCCTTATTTAAGTCACACTATTCAAACTCTGCCCTGAGCGGGTGTGTAATTTTCTAGGTTTTTAAAAAAGCAAACTGTGGAATCATATTGACACCCACATGGGTTATCAGCAGGATTGGAACCTTTAGATCCACTACAAGGCTATTTGCCCCTTGAGTTAATGGATTTACCAATAGCAATAGTAGGTTGTCATCCTTTATGTGGACCAGAGTAGAGGCAGATGAGACACACACATTGCCAGTGGGTTTTACAGATATTTGCTGAGAGCAGAAGAATGAGGAGACTTGGAAATCTGGGGTCCCATTCCACGTTCAGGAAGGGAGTGTATTCTAGTGGTCACCCTTCTGCCCCTGTCTCCCTCAGTCTGTCCCTATGTCTTTCCCCATTGCCCCCCTGCAGCATCTCATTGCATTTCCCCACCTCCACCTTCTTATCCCAGTTCTACTCTAATCCTCTGACCTCCCTGTCCAAGTCCCAGTCTTCTCCCCACCTCAGGCTCCTCATCCCAGTCTATCCACAGGCTCCTTGCCCAGAGTCCCAGTCTCTCCCCTTCCCAGCTCTCAGTCTTAGTTCCGTAGATTCCAAGACCAGAGGGGACCACTGTGATCATCTCGTCCGACTGTCTCTATCATACAGGCCACAGAATTTACCCAAAATAATTCCTACAGCATAGCTTTTTATAAAAACATCCAATCTTGATTTTACAAATATCAGTGATGGAGAATCCATCTTGATGCTTGGTAAATTGCCCCTCACTGTTAAAAATGAACACCTTTTTCCAGTCTGAATTTGTCCAGCTTTAGCATCCAGCCATTAGATTGGGGAATACCTTTCTCTGCTAGACTGAAGAGGCCATTATTAAATATTTGTTCTCCAGGTAGGTACTCCTAAATTAATAGAGTTACCCCTTAACTTTCTCCTTGTTAAGCTAAATAAATTGCTTTCTTTGAGTCTATCACTACAAGACAGTTTTCTAATCCCTTAATCATTCTTGTGGCTCTTCTCTAAACCTCCTCCTGTTAACTTCCCATCCCAGTTTTCCCATCCCAGGTTCCTTGTCTCAATCTACACCCTCCCTGCACCCACCAGTCTGGTTCTTGTCCCTTCTGCATTTGAGACAGGTCACTTCCTCCTCCATACTGTGTGGTCACCAGCAAGGGGGCACTGAGATCACGGAGAGACTCTCCCTGTTCTTAATTCTGGTTTCCATGACCAGGATGACATGCAGCACTAATTTCAGGGAAAATCCCTCAGCCCTGGGCTGGAGCATGCTCAGTACAGATAGAATCCTGAGAGAATTTAGTTGACAAACTTTAACAAGTCTCTACTGAGAATGCGGAAACAAAGTTTTTCAAAGGCTTATAACTTGGCCAAATTTGAGCTGTTTTCATAGGGATGGCAAAAGGCACATCCCTGGCCCAGGGCAATTTTAAGTCTTTGCTCCAACGAATGAAAACATTAGAATGTCTCAAACAAACAATTATAGGATTTTTTTTTTTTTTTACACCATGGACAAGCGAAGATATTTTAACCTAATCTCATTCTCTGATATGGCTCAACCATTGATGATGAAACTTTAAAAATAAATTCAGCCTGTGGTAGACACCTGGTGAGGAAAATTTCAGTCCAAACAGTTAGAGATGGGCAAAGTTATAAGCAACTGAAAACAGGATCATATAAAGAGAAGTGTCATGCGAACTTAACTATATAAGCAGAGCTGGTAGTATTGCCTATAATGAGACTGCAGGCCCAATTCTCCTCTTGCTTATTCCAGATTTACATTATTGTAACTATTGATTTCACTGGAATTGCCTCGGATTTACAGTTGGAAGAAGAATCAGGCCCTGTGCCTGAAGAGTGCATAATAAGTATGTGAGTATGCCTTAAGCGGAGCTGAGCTTTGTGAAATTTTTACCATAGAACAAAGGGTTAGTAAATGTCATTAAATTTTATAGAAATGTAAGCAGTGCCATGTAGATGCAAAGCCTATCTATGGCCAAAAAGTATATTATGCTTTTCAAGTAACATTAGCTATTATGAAACAGAGATTCTCACTTCTTTTGTTCATTTCTGTTCCTTATTTAAAAAGCGCTGGGAATATTCTACAGTAATGGTCTAAACCCTACTGCTTACTGTAGCAATACTGCTGTGTTTTGGGCAATTAGTGTAAAACGCCATCCTTTTATTTTTAAATGGAAGGAAAAGAAAATTGTGGAAACTCCAGCGTATACAGTGGTTCTATATATTGCATCACAGAGACAACATTGGCATCAACAGCACCTACAGTAGAATGCTCATTTGTCTCTCAGTACCCTAAGAGGAAGAAATCCCTCTTGATCTTATTACAGCACATTACTACAGAAGCCTGAAGGAAGACAAACTGCCTGTAGGTACGCAGACATTTAGGGCAAGGACTGATTACTCTCATTAGTCAAAGACAGACCAAGAAGTGATGGACTTATTTACTTTCTCTGCTCTAACTTATCAGAAAAAACATTAAAACTAAGAGCCATTAGGCAGTGGAACAAAATGCAAAGAAAGACTAGAATCACAGCTTTGGAGCTCCTGAAGTCAAGATTTGACCTATGTTTCAAAAAAAGGTATAATGGCATCAATCTTGCCATGATGACGGGGAAAACAAACAGACTAGACCACCTAGATTAAACAGTTGTTTTCTTCCCACCCAAGGTGATAGGCATTTTCCTATACCTGAAACCACCCACTTTTTCCCTCTGGAAAAAAGTTAAAATGGTATTATGTGAAACTCAAGACACTCATTATGCAATTCACCTTATAAGCATATTTATTTTTCAAATAATCAAAAAGTACATATAATATTGTCCAAGAAGCCAGCTTGCATTTCTGGAATAGAACAATACCAGTATCCAATCTAATAAGAATCTTGCCTCCCACTCTTCTGTTTTTGTTCTTCTGTTGATACGTTAAGCACCTGTCCTGTGATGAAGTTTTGACCAAACCAATCTGAACAAACTCACTCCACTAATACTGAGCTGGCTCAATAAGAGTGGAGGTCTTAAAAAGACAAAATTCTGAATTCAACTGTCCTGCTGTCCATGACTTCACTGTCACAATTTTTCATCATTTTGATGTAACCACTGTGATACAACCTCCTTTGCAACTGTAGATGTGGGCAGAAAGCTAGACCTTCAATCTCGAATGCTAGAAGAAAAGGAAAGAACTCAGGATCGCAAAACCATCAGCCGTGTTTCAACCTCCTCTTCTTCCTGTTCTGGGCTCCACTATGGCCTTGTATTAGGCATCAGTTATGTCGGCTAAGAAAATGAAACATCCCACTGCTATGCTGAATTGATTTTGTATTTTATTCTTGTGAAGTTCTAGTTCTTTTGTTAACTGGCTCAAGTTAGATTTATACTGAGACCACAAGAGTAGCGTCTTCCACTTGTGACCTGACAAGTCCCCCCTAAATCTGCTTCAGTTGCTTTTGTAAGTGAAGGCCACTAGCCATTTGGAGGCTTGAGAGAAGCAATTCCCAAGGGTATGTCTAACTACATGGGAGCGAACCCCCCAGCCCAGGTAAACAGACTCATGTTAGTGGGGTTTGCACCAGCATGCTATTAGTTGCACAAACATTGTGGCACCAGTGTAGGCTCAGGCTAGCTACCCGAGCACAAGCCCACCCTGTCCCCTGGGTCTAAACTTGGGTGTCTAGACTGAGCCACTGCTGATGTTGCAACATCCAGGCATATTAGTACAAGCCCCGCAGCACGAGGCTCTCTCCCAGCTGTAGCATAGAAATTGTGTAAACAGACTGCTGAGCTCACCTGTTAGAGAGGCACAAACACTCTGTGGGGGCCAGACCAGGAGCTCCATAGACAAGCCTAGCACCAGAAAGCCTGTTCATGGCTGGAGCTTCCCCAGCATACGAGTTGAGCCTCAAACCTCATGTTTGAGAGGAGGAGTTACCTGGCCAGAGCCCAATTGCCATGCCTGGGTGACCAACTGTGGGCCCCCAAAAGCATCTCTGAGCCTGCACATGTGAACTGAGCCTGGGCAGGGGCGGTTTTGTAGAAGACACCTGGAAACAGGGAGTCGGGTTACAGCAACTGCAGGGAATGCAGTCCAGAAGTTTCACCATGCAGCAGAAGGGGAGACTCCATTTGGGGTCAGTCTAAGACAAAGGGCTTGGGACTGACCCCAGCTCCACAAATGAGAGACTGAACCCCAAGATTCTGCTTTGCTTGTGAGGACTGACTGCCAGCTGTGCCTGGTAAGCTGCCTCTGCACTGGGGCCCCTTCCCTTGGAAGGGGAGAGCTATCAGCTTACCAGGAAGGTGTGCCAGCCCTTTTCACTGAGCTCCAACAACAAGCTGCAGCCTGTGGGAGACATTCGAAGCATTTTGATATTCTTACTTAGTTCATGGACATTGCATGTTCATTGCTGGGGGACTGGCTGGTTACTCAATTATTTGAGATCCTGGATTCCTGCCCTGTTCCCTTTCCATTCCGTTAACATACTGCTATACATTCTGTGAGTAATGTGTCTGCTGGTCCTGGATTTCCTGTAATTATACATTTTAATGTCCCAGAGGTCATAGCTGTTGTCTGTTAATTTATGAATTGGGCCATTAGATGAAGGCACTGAGTACAAAAGAACCCAGGCCCCGCTTCACTGACATTTCATGTACCAAATGCTGGGTAATAATAGGAGAGGACTCCATGTTTCTAAAACTAACCGTGGTCTTAATTAAGAGAACTATTTACAGAGATGCTGCAAATGCAGCTAGCATTCCAGCCATGTGTAAACAGACTGTCTTCATGGTGTCACCGCCACCTTCCCTCCTGCAGACTGTGCTCTTTCCTCCAAGTTCCATGCGGATTGCTACAAGCAAGGTCCTCAAGAGGGAGTAATAAGTGTCTATATCACTTTTGGAAACCAGAGGTCCCCCAGGAGGGAACTGTTGTATAAAATGCATGTTACGTTTTTAACCGAGTCCTCCTTTGCTCAGTGCAAATTTCAATACACTGTAGTATTTAGGTGCAACAATACAAACACAGTCTTCTTGAGAATTCCCAAGTGTCCTTGAGAAGGTGAGCATCTATCCTTATGGAGACAGTATGGTCTAGTAGACACAGCACGAGATTGGGGGTCAGGAGATGTGAATTTTATTACTAGCTTTGCCACTGACCTACTGTGTGACCTTGGATAAGTCATTTCACCTCTCTGTGCTTCTGTTTCCCCTCCCACCATTTGTTACTCTTGTGAATCTAGACTGTAAACTCTTTGGGGCAGGGATTGCCTCTTACATTGTGCACAGTGTTCAGCACAATAGGGCCCCAGGTCTCAGCAAGGGCCTATGGGCATTACTGTAATACAAACAATTTTTTTAGCCTTCCTTTTTCAATCAGCCAACCATGATGCAAATGGTGGTTGCAGAATACTTTTGAACTTCCAGTGTTCTTCAGATCTGTGTTAGGTCTGACTTCTTTCTCAAAAAAGTTTAAATAGTGTGTTCCACACCCACATCTCAGAAATGGAGGAAGAGTGCACCCAAGAAGTCTTCTCATCTTTTTCATTTTAATTTTTGTTCTCTGAGCAAATGGCAAAGACACTTTACCCTGCAATCTTGCATGTTTTTTTCAGCAGCTAGAACACAATATTCTGTGGCTTTGTTTTCCGATACAGAATCAATAGCAATGAGTAGGAATGCATTTTTCCTGAATGGACACTTATAGCCACTGTTGGGTAGGTTCTCAAGTTCAACGAACTGTCCTGAATTAGTGCCAATGTTATTTCTTTAAGCTTGTTCTTTTGTTTTCCTCCTGTTTCTTCATTTTCAGCATCGGGTAGTGGACCAGTGAGTTTCAGTTGGTCTGTAGAAGCTATATAGGATGAAGCACACTTCAGTCATTTCTTTAGATTGTTTGATTTGTGCTACATTGAAGATGAAGATTTTGCCATAAAAGAAGGTTTCAAGCTCTGATCAAGTTTTTCCTTTCATTTGACTTTACACCATCACTACCAAGGAGTTTTGCTGCTTTTTGATGTTGAAGAGAAGAGAGATTGCTCCTGAAAGAAGTTAATACGAAAGAGCTGCTAGAATGCCTGGAACAGGGACTTACATTATTACTGCAGCTAGGTTTCAATGAGAACAAGAGCATCAAAAAAATCTATTTGCAGGATCATCACACTCAGTGTTTTCCTCTTCCACTTTAAGAGATGAAGTTTCATTCAATGGCACATTTCATTTTCAAAAAAAATTGGAAGAAGCCAATTTTCTGCACTTTGAGAGGAACCTGGACCCTTTGTAACTTGCTTCAAAAACATGACAAAGTCTACATTTTATTATAGAAGAATTACCAGTTTTCATTATTTCAGCTCATTCAGTTGTTTCCTACCACTTCCTTCATCTTACTCAAGATGAATCACATCCTTTACACTAGCCAAGTTGGAGCATTGATCCGCAACTTTCAGTTCCTAGAGTTAGAATTAAAAGCCACTGCCTCGTGAATTTAACATTGTGAAGACTGAAAAAGTAAGATGGGGTAGCTAGATTTGTATTATCAGATTAGCACACTACCAGATGCCTCATCTGCATTTAGAATTGTCTGGATTCTAGCAAACCAAGCTCCTGAACAGTTCTCACTTCCATCCATTCCCTTCTCTTCAATATCCAATTACAGCTAACTTCACCCACCAATCACGTCTCCCCAATCATCAGTGACTCTGTTCATTCCCATTCCTTTCTAGAGAGTTCTAGAACATTCTTATTTGTCCTAATCGACCTAAGAAGCATAAACAAGAGTCTTTATGTTCTCATCACTTCTCTGTTTGGTTTTTTAAGTTAAAGGTTTCATTCAGACACTGAAACTGAAGCCTAATGTTTCTATTAACAAAAACCCTTCAAATATAAATTATGTTCATGTAAAAACTTATTTTAAAAAAATCTCCCCTCCCTCCCCACACAAAACATAAAAACCTCACAGACCAGAAAAAACCCATTGGGTTGAGTTTTTTCTGAATTAAAATAAACCAAGCAAACAAAGCCAGTTGGGTTTTTCACAGCCCTGATTGTGATCGTAAGGATTACCATAAACACAAAATGAAATAAAACCTCTTCTGCAGTGTCAGTTATAACAATTACTGCTGGAAACATAACAGTTTAGGAGATGACAGGCCAGCAATCTTTCACCTACATCATTTTGTGTTACAAAAATAATGAAAACAAAAACACTGGATCTAAGCAACAGATCTTGAGCTGCTGTAAGTCAGCCGAGCTCCCTCCAGTCCACATTTTCAAATGGACCTCAACACAGCCCCTAGTTTTGTGCACATTCCTTTGCATGCACAAATACTTGTTCCTATCAACCTGCTGAATGTCTGACTACTCAATTTGTACATACAAATCCTGTTTGCATGCACAAATTACCATGCCCCTAAAACTGTGCATTCAAATTTAGAGATCATTTTGAATATCTGCTCCTTGGAGTGCTCCAAACCTCATGTAATCATAAACCAAAAGGGCAAAAGAATAGATTAGTTTCAGATATACTGGACATTCTAGGGCCTGCTATGAGGTCCACATAAAACATCAAGTGGCAAATTCAGCCATAATATAACTCGATCGACTTGAATGGAATTGCACAAGGCTAAATTTTCCCAAAATTTTTTAAGGGGAACATGTGTGGGGAGGAAGAAAAAAGTTTTTTTATTTATATCTTCAAACACCACCGACATAGTATTTTTCAAGTAGCTATATTTAGTGCGTGCTATTTTTAAAGCAGCTATATTTAAAAGCAAATTTACTTAAATTTCCATGGCAGTCATAAATTATGCAGTATTAAAAGTGAACGAGTTCTTTGAACCAAAAAACAAAAGAGCCTATAATTAGAAGCGTACCTAGTATAAGACATACATTTTTCAAATTTCAGCTTTTTTAATGTCTGATTATTAGGGGTTTTTTTTTAAATGAATAGGTGGTCTCGGTACCATTTTCATCTCTGCCTTCCTCTACTCATCTTCAGATAAAAGATGCCTGTTCACTTTCGTATACATGTCAATCTCCAGTCCTTAGTGCTAGACACACACATCTTTCAGTAAGTCACAAGGATTCTGACAGCTCAAAAAAACGTGCTTGAAATTAAACATTCGATAGTGGGTTACTAAACTATTCATAGCTAAGTGTGCTCAGGCAAAGCCATACGCTGCTCTTTACATGGGCAGAGATAAATAGACAGCTACTCTTTGCATAAGATAACATTGCTTCGAAAAGCAGAGCTACCGTGCCTGATTTCAAATGTAGCACCTCGGGCTACATCCACTGCATATGAAACTAAACATAAGCGCACATGCAAATGAGGTCTTTGCACGTGTAAAGGGACTATTAGGTGTTTAACTGGAGATTTGCACATGAAATGACTGATTTGCATGCACACTCACACTAAACTAGAGGCTTTTCGTTGGAAATTTTGAAAAATAATTTCCCACTAAGAGTTTTCATTTTTTCCAGCAAAAAGATCCAAAAGTCATTTTCAATAAAAATGTTCACTTTGGGGTTTCCTGTCTTTTATAGACAATTAGGAAAATTTCTACTCATATGAAAATTTTCTGCAAAGTACTCTTTTTGGTCAAAAAGCCATTTTTCATTTAAAATAGGTTGTGATCAGCTCTACAGTAAATGCCAATACAAGTTTGTAGGTGGCCCAAAAAATGTGTCCTCTTCAAAACTCAGACCCCTAATGTTTATTCCTTGAAGGTTCCTCTGAAATCATAACCAGTTTTTCTACCTCTTACATCTTCCAAAAATATTCTCATTCCCCTCTACAACCCTGTGAGCCACCTACCAGACATGCAACTTTTTCATTCAAGGTATGAAGGCTCAATAAGATCTACTAATAAATATACATATAAAAGTCTCTAAGGCCTAGTCTACACTGGGGGAGAGGGGGGGAAAAAATCGATCTAAGATACGCAACTTCAGCTACGAGAATAGCGTAGCTGAAGTTGACTTATCTTAGATCGACTTAGAATCACTTACTTCACGTCCTCGCGGCGCGGGATCGATGGCCGCCGCTCCCCCGTCGACTTTGCTTCCGCTTCTCACCGAGCTGGAGTTCAGCAGTCGATGGGAGAGCGATTGGGGATCGATTTATCGCATCTACACTACACGCGATAAATCGATCCCCGATAGATCAATCGCTACCCGCCGATCCGGCGGGTAGTGTAGATGTACCCTAAGTGTCTGACAACATGTATTTTTGTAAGGCCTGGGGCTTCTAATTCATCAAATCATTGCAAGTATATTGTTTATAGGGATGGTGCGGAGCTAGCCTCTAGGAAGAAGCAGTAGCAGGGAGTAAAAAGAGTTGGAGATGTATTAAGGTTTATGACAGTACCTGCAACTTTATTACCATGGTATCACATCTTCTGACTTGCATGTGTAGCAATAATGGGTTTTTCACTCACACCAATGCAAAACTGATAGAATTCATTGACTTCAGTAGACTTGGGACTAATATTTGGAAGACTTACAAATAGCATCATGTATCAGAGGGGTAGCCGTGTTAGTCTGAATCTGTAAAAAGCAACAGAGGGTCCTGTGGCACCTTTGAGACTAACAGAAGTATTGGGAGCATAAGCTTTCGTGGGTAAGAACCTCACTTCTTCAGATGCAATAGCATCATGTAACTTTTGTTATGTGAAGAGAGAGCAAGGTCTGGAGAATGAGCGTAGGGTTGAGAGTCAACAGCTCTCAAGTTTTAATTCCAGCTGTGCCACTGACTCATTCTGTGGCCTTGGACAAGTCACTTCATCCAAGTTGGAGGAGGATTTTGGGGGAAGTTGTGGGAGTTTAGCCCCTCTGAAAATCAGGCCACCTTTACTTCCATGCCTGGTTTTAGGCACTCACAGTTCAAAAATCTGGCACTTAGCTGTCTGCCTCGGTTTGCCCATTTGTAAAATGGACATAACACCCACCTAACTTGGATGCTGTGTGGATAATTAGTTTAATCTCTGTACATTGCTTTGGACGTGAAACTGCTAAGCATCATCACCACCACTGTAGGCATAGAACAATCTGGGGATCCAACAGGTGCGACTTCTTCAAATGTTTGATTAGAGTTTTCTTTCTCCTACTTACTCCTCTTGCAAAATCAAATGTGTCCTTATCTTCAGAGAGAAAAGGAATCTCTGCTCCCAAGTCCATAGTTTACTAGCACATTAGGCTCTTCAGCAGCATGTTGGTTTCAGCAGAAGTGCAGGGGAGAACTACAGGCTATCACTCCTGAAGGAAACTCACTTCGTTGTCTGGTTAAATGCACTTCATTCCCAGTGAATAAGCTAAAGCTAGCTTTACTACCTAATACTGATTTATCTCTGCAGTCAGTTCTTGTCAGTGTGAAGTGAAGACCACGAGGTGCCTGGCAGAAAGCTATTTTCCATGGGACAGATCTTTCTGACTACAAAACCCACTTTCTAGTTTGATTAGAGCAACAAAAAAACCCAAACACATAGCAAAAAAAAGAAAACTATTCCATGCAGCTTGGCAGAGAGTCTATTTTTAAAGGTTGTTCTTCATTAGGGATGGTGACGGGTGTTTCCACTTTAAAAATATAGCGTTTCTCAAAATAAAATGTAAATAAATTCACCTTCCTGTTAAGTTTTACACTACTGATATTATTGAACACTAAAAAGAAATGCAATCAACAAGAGAACTTGCATTATGTACCTCTCGCCTCTGAGGATTCATCTCCCTTTACAAACTATTCTCTTGCAAGCTCATATATAGCTCTGCACGGACACAGGAATCTACCCATAAATGCACAGGATCAGGGACTTGCTGAAGGGCCACAGCTTCTGGGGTGAAAGTCAGCAATGGATTAACAGCATGCAGCAACTCTACCTAACAATGGAGGACAGTTTGGGCCTGATCCAGCTCACACTGAGGTCATTGGGAGTCTTTTCATTGAGTTCCATGGAAACCGGATCAGGCCCTCATTTAGGCAGGTGGAATGAAATTACTCAAGTCTGGGCTAGATTCCAGCAACAGGGTTAATGTCTCTGCTCGCTCTTCCACAGAGTGCCAACGGATCTGAGAGAAGCTGAACAGCCCCCATTCCCACCGAGAAAGGATTTGTGTTGGCTCAGTGCCTCAGAGAAGGGACTCGGCACCCTTCACTAGCTATAGTAACGATAAGGGGTCAGGACCTCAGTTTTACACTTCATCCAAAAGCTGGCACTTGTAACAGCTCTGTGCCCCCAATACCATGCTGAGGCATTGGTCAGAACTGAATTAAAAGGAAAAGCTCCACCCACTGGATCCCCAGCCCCAATTTCCAGGAGTACTTGGATTTTTTCTTAGTGGTCACCCATCCAAGCACTGACTAGAGTCAATCCTGCTTAGATCATTCTAACACTCATAGTCATTCCACATGGGGCTGTGCCTGACACTGCATAGCTACCACTTGTTTTAAAGTCCAATTCTTAGTGTGGGTATTAAAGGTCTTCAGTTATTTCACAGTCAAATTGCACCAAGAGAAGCAGCACAATGCACAATTGTATGACAAGACAGACAAACCTTTACACGAATCATCCTCAATGGGCTGTTTGAAAGCTGTTATGTCGCTGAAAGTGCAAAGAAATAAAACCACTTTATCCTGTTCATTTCGAATTGGAGCAATTTTCACAAAGAACCAGACAGGTGTCCCTGCAAAAAAAAAAAAAAAAAAAAAAAAATCAAAAAAGTTGGTCAGTAGTAGACAGAACATTGAATGGGATCTTTTTTAAGTTCAGATTTTAAAAGAAGTCAGTTGTGACTATTTCTTTTTCGCAAACACCCCAAATGAAAAAGGACAGAGCAGCTGCCACGGAGGCTGTAGTCTCGACTCTATCTCTGATTTGTTGTGTGATCTTGGACAAGTCACTTACCCCACTCTGTGCCTGGGGTTTCCTATATGCAAAATGTTTAAAATAATTTTTACCCACATTTATAAAGTGCTTTGAGATCTACAGATGAAAACATCCCAAGTGCAAAGGCCCAATCCCTGAGACCAGTTGAGCTGTTCTCGGAGCTGAGGGCCTGAGTAAGGGGGAAAAGGTAGTTATATGCCACCTTGATATCACACACCCCATCCTGGGGATGGCTGGAGGTCAGTTTGGCTCTAAGAGTCCCACAGGGCCATTCTGGCAGCTAGGGAGGACCAAAGCACGGCCTTGGTCAAGCCATGCCCCCAATGCCAGGAGCTGTTAGGAGGCTGGCACAGGACTAGCTATGCTAGATCTGTGTTACTGGAAGGTTCCGCTGAGCAAAGGAAACGTTCCACTGACCACTCAGGCCATCTCAATATCTGCTCATTCTGATGATGCTCTCGCTTACCCCACTATAAAGCAGGAATAACTCTAGTGAAGTCAATGGAGTTACATCAGTGTGCATGTGATCAGGATCAGGCCCACAGATTGTGACTAAGACTGACACTTCAATATAGCTGTGCTTTTGTAATTACCTAAATGGATTAAGTGCTAATGACAGCTCTGAAGATTGGAGTCCTCTGTTTATTACAGTAAAAATATCACACAGACAGCGGCCATACCAGCTTCTCTGCCAGAGTTCCTCAACTATGACAGACAGACTATCTCTAGTGGGGAGAGGGTAATTCAATCTCCAGGTCCA
Source organism: Trachemys scripta elegans (assembly GCF_013100865.1). Classification (NCBI taxonomy): domain Eukaryota; kingdom Metazoa; phylum Chordata; order Testudines; family Emydidae; genus Trachemys; species Trachemys scripta. The sequence goes on from NC_048300.1 coordinate 41,424,677, forward strand.
TTTAATCCCCGATGTTTCTGCTGAGGCTACCAAAATGATGTCAATTATACTGATGGGGTCCCTGTCCACTAGCACCAGTACTGATCTCAACAGACTCATTTCACACAAACCACAGCTGTCAGATGTTAGAGACTTTTGGGTATTAGCAGGCTGAAGGGCTCAAACAGAGCCAATATGTGCCCATACACCATACCAGCTCCTCCGTGAAGCTAGTCTTTCCCCCCAGAATCTCAGCTTTCTTCTAAAAATAAAAAGTAAGTCTCTAACTGTTATGGTTGTGACAGAAACGTCAAGAGGTCAAACCAAGTGTAACCCATGCAGAGATGTCCAAGTGAGGCTGCAGAGAGTCTGGAACATTAGCTCTAAGAGGTGTGAGCTGTCCCATTCATCTCAGTGAGGTGTTAACCAAGCTACCTAAAGATGGTGATTTAGAAGTCAACACTTATTTCATTCTGCATATAAGAAACCAAAGGGAGTATTCACAGATCTACATAATTCACAGAGCGAGGTCCCATGTTGGTGCCACTTGTTGGTGTCACAGTGAGTGATGCTTGGGAGATACCACTAGTTATTTCCTCAGCCCAAGGGGCCTAGTACAGCCCATGGGTATATTTAAGCCCACAGGGGGTAGCCAAGTTTTAGAAGCCCAGTGGAGCTCAAAGAGCTGCACAATTATATCTTGACCATCTGCACAACCTACAGCAAGTAGCATCTCATTTTTATACCTCACATGGGTGGAGCTTATTTTGTGGGTGGAGCCTTGAAGAGAACCACCTCTTCCCCACCATATGACCCCTACCTAGGTTCATTTGGTTCCAGCAACCTGAAGATGGGAGAGGCATATCGCATTACTTATCAGCTGAACTATCCAGGTATTTTTTTCAGAGTACAAACTGTATTTACATGATAGTCCATAATTCACTCAGATGTTAGTAATGACTGTGGCTATTCGTGGCTCCCAGAGGAGCACAAGGCCCTCAGGAAGTTCACAAATTGTTTGTTGAAATAAGCAACTGGCAATTTTCCCACTGTGCTAATGTGTATGAAGCATGTTGCTCTTGATGCATCACCCAGCCTTCCCCCAGCCTCTGCATGTAGCAGTCTTCCTGGGCCACTGAAGATAAGGAAAGCTCAGAGGACCATAGACAGTTGCCAAAAGTGAAAGTCAAATCTTTAACACATCCCGCTGTGCCTGGATATTGCAGGCAGCTTCAGACATTGAACGAACTTCCAGACCATATTTGCTGCAAGCCCTGTGAACTTCAGGGTAACTGAATGATGTAGTCTCTGATTCAAAAAGCAGGGTAAGCCAACAGGTGGACTTTGAGTCACTGAAGGCCATTTGGGGAGAAGAGTTGGAGCACAGAAATTTTAAGGGCTCTATATTAAGAAAGGCGCTAAAGTGCCTGAGCAAGCCTTAAACAAATAAATAAAACCTAAAGCAGTTACAAAATTGTGACAACAGACTGCCCCAATAAAAATCATTAGCAAGTTATTAATTAACCTAAAGAGTCTCATCTACAGAGAAGCCAGAATCTTTTTGTAACATTTCCCCCCCCCCCCCTTTGCACTCACCTTTCTATATTTGGATCCTTTCTTAGCCACATCCCTAACTCCCACCCAGTTTACCATGCATGTGTATTCTTTCATCCTTTCCCATCTGGCCTTCCTCCTACCTTCATGCATGCATTGTCCCCAATCGGACCAAATGCACATCCAGCTCTGCACCGCTCACCTTCACTTGTTCCATCACACCCCATGTGCGTACCCACTCACTTGTGTTCCAGCTTCTCCTACTCCTCTGCGCACTTCGGTAGGGTGACCAGATGTCCCAATTTTATAAGGACAGTCCCCATTTTTGGGTCTTTTTCTTATATAGGCTCCTATTACCCACTGTCCTGATTTGTCACATTTGCTGTCTGGTCACCCTACACTTAGAGCATGTCTACAGTGCAGCTGGGAGTGAGCCAATCTCCTCCAATAGCCAGCAGTCACTAGCTTTTTGCACTAGTGTTTTCTTTCAGCCAAATTGCCTTGTTGCACTGCAAGCTATTGCCATGGTGCTACGCTTAATTTTAAACCTTCATAGTACTTTGGCAGTGTCATATACCCAGTTTCACCTCCACCTGTCATTTCCAAAACACCTTGGCATTTAGATGTGGTATAAAAGCTAGAGAAAATAGTGGGTTCTCCCCAGAAAAAGACAGGCAATTTACCCTCCTGCTCTGGTTTAAACATTGGCTTCGTCTCTGGTACATGCTGCTTTTTTCTGGTGCTTTGGTTCTACAGAGGGACAAATGATTGAAAAGGTGATTTTTACAGCATAAGCTGAATGAGGCAAGGGAATTTTCCTGCTTGGGGAGGCTGTACCAGCCCATGGGTTTCTATCGAGAAGGTTCTCACTATGGCTCCCGCAATTTCACGTGTGTTTTCTTTCAATAATAACGTGCCCGATGAAAGTAACTGCTGTAGCTGGTCTCAGAAGAAGAATCTTTGAGACTGTGAGCTCTTTCTAAGGGCTTTATAGATCAGTACCATAATCTGGCATTGGATTTGGCAGTGAACAGGAAGCAAACGCAGCCTGTAGCCTTCCTACGTAGCCTGCTTTGATCAGCTATTTCCTCCTCATGACCTACCTCATCACATTATGCGCCAGCTGCAGTTTCTTACTGAACGTTTTATTGAGAGCCAGGTAGGGTTTCTGGCTCTCTGTATCTAGGCCAGCAACAGCAGGAAACAACCAAACAACAAGGAGGTGTTTTTAGTAACTGCCATTATTTAGGTATCCTTTGGAGCAGTCATGGGACTTCCCATGGCAAAACATGCTCATGGTTGCAGAGCTGGTCTGGGTAAACCCTACTCCATTTCTGGAACTATATGTAAATAGCAACAGCAAAGATTATTGAATGGAAAAATCCTATTAACTGATTCAGTCCCGTCCCTGGAGGTAATGCACAGATGTTCCCGATACTATATTTCCTAGTACTTTGTCCAGTCTCATTTTAAATGTCTCTGGGGCTAGGAGACAGGTACTGGGTAGAAGAATTTCTATAATAAAGTGGGGTGTGTTCATTTGCATATGGTTACCCACAATGCTCTTGCTGCTCAGAGATTATTGATAGCAGGTCTAAGCTGTAGGAATACCTGGAAAGGTTTGGGTGAGCTTGTGGCTGTACTGAGTTATTTTCTGCAGTCTGGCTTAATTGTCAGAAGAATTTTACTTTTTAAAAACATTAAACAGTTTATTTTAATATTAAATATGAAAGCTCTGAGAGTAAACCAGTAATAAATCAAGCCGGAAACTAGGATTTCAGCCTCTAAACAGGGAGACCCCACACTATCAGCGTCAAAGCTGACGTCTCTGCTCAGCCAGACAGTCACTATTGGCTCAGAAATGTCTCTTAATGCAGCGTTATTTTCAAATTCAGTTCACAATTTATACCTCTCCTCATGCACCCCTCTGGACTGATGTATGGCTGTGTATGGGGGCATAGACTGTTTAGCAGTGTCTCCAACAATACAACTACTTTCATTTATGTTTTGTTTTTAGTCTTGGCAAACTCTCTTCCTGGTGAGGATCCCTGATGATGCCAGTGCAAAAACAATGAAGTAAACCCTCCTGAGCCAGATTCTGTTATATTGGAATCAACAGTGAAGGAATCCAGTGCCTGCTTAATGGAATAGAACCAATGTTGTGAGGGAAAGGAATGTGATTTTCAAGTTTGTAAGGAAGCATTCTGAGCAGAGTGGGGGGGGGGAGTGAAAAAACTATTACACAATAACTGCAGTGGCCCTTGGGATCATGCTGCACGATGTTTACTATTGCTACCTATCTAATCCAGCACTAAGGGTGTCGGTGTCTAGTGATCGGAGTATAGGACACAGAGACAGGATGGTATTGTGATTAAGGCACTGATCTAGGTCTCGAGAGAGCTAGATCAGTTCCCAGCACTGGCCTGGACAAGTGACTTCATCTCTTTGCATCCCCATTCTCCAAATATAAAAGTGGGAAAAACGCTTTCTTTCTCCTACCCTTTTTCCTGTCTTGTCTATTTGGATTGCAATATCTGTAGGGCAAAACTACCTTACTCTGGCTAGGTACTGTAGTTAGAACAAGGAGGCCTGCTCTTGATTGGATCCTCTGGATGCTAATGTTCTGCAGAAGTGAGGCAGGAGATCCCGAGTTCTATCGTTGCTTCTCACACTGTTTATAGTGCTGTAGCCACATCACTTACTTTCTCTGCCTGGTGGCGCTCATTTGACAGTAGGAGACACTAAAGGTGACTTAGGCTGGCGTCAAGGACCTGGTAGTGTAGACACATATATTAACAGGTTGACTTAAGGCGGCTTCTATCGACCTAACTCTGTAGTGTAGATCAGACCTAAGTATCTACCTCCTTGGCCACCATGAGGATTAATTTATGTTTCAATGTGCAGTCTGACATCCTTCAATGAATAGTGCTAAGTAGGTGTAAAATACTGTGTTAGCTGTAAAAAGACTAATTTTTTTTTTAAATCACACTAGGTGATATTTATCTTTTGACAGAATAAAACAAGATTCATGTGTAAACACAATGGAAATCATGTTTGATGGCAAAGATGGTGTTACGGAATTGGTAACTTTGGTGAAAAACAGCGCTCACAAATACAATGTTCAGATCAAGTTCCAGTCACACACTCAGACGAGGCGGTATTACTTCGGATGTAAAAGCTACCAAACACTCTGGTGCTGGAAAAGTTAGAACCACATGCAATATCTTTATCAATTACTGCGTGCAGTGAAGCAGACAGCTGAATTTCAGTTACATAAGAGGTACAGCGGACTTTTACATTCCCCCCCCTCAATATTTCACTAATGCCCTCTCATTTTGACATTGTTTCTCAACCTAGCAGAGGCCGTGTATTTTGCCCAACATTAATTAAACACACAAACAATTTAACCGTGGGTGATCAGTTAGGAGGCTAGGCAAGTGGTATTTTCAATACAAGTTTTAACTACGAATAGAGAGGAGTATCTGACATTTGACTACGTAAAGTAAGGTAAATGCTCAAGCCTTACCATAGATTTTACCTCTTAACAGGCAGTGTGCACTGAATGAGAACCAACCAGCTTAGTGTCTAGAAGCACTCAGCACAGTGTGGTTATATTGATAGACTTTATGGTGCCATTTCCAGTGCTTTAAAAGCACTGCCTTCACATTTTCTGCACTAGCTGCCACTTTACACTAGTAAATAATGGGTCAATAGGTCAGATCTTTACATGGTAAGATAAAGACAAATAATGTCAGGTCCCTAAAGGTCAAGTCTCTGGACACAGAGGTTACTCTAGCGTGCTAGAATCCAGAAGGGTAACTAAAGAACAAAAATTGGTTTGGAACATGCGCCACTACTGCCAGTGCTGGTGCCAGTCGATTGGGGGCCCTAAGTAGGAATATTTTGGGGGGACTGCCCCCACACACAACACATACTAATAATGAATAGCCCCACTCTCCCCTTGAGCTGATCAAGGCCCTAAGCAATTGTTTAGTCTGCTTTATGCCTATTGCCAGCTCTGAGTACTACAGCAATTTGTTATGATTTATGTTAGATGAAGCTCTGATGTGCTGTAAGGGATTGGAAGGCAGGTACATCTCAAGATTTCCCTTGCTTTTGCTTCAGATAAAAGAAATGAGGGGAGTTATCGGAAAGTGGCTCTGCAGTGAATACATCAGAGAAATTGTTTGATGGTAGCTACTTCTTGCAAACACATTGTCCAGGTAAAGTTGCCATGGTCAATGGGAACTTGGTTTATCAGTTTTATGAGTCCTAGCCTGTGACAGAAGGCTGGGAACCAACAGCTGAGCCAGCACTCTGGTCACTTAAACATCAATTAATTTTCCCCAGGGTGGACCTGGCAGGGCCAAATTAATGGATTAGAAGGGCTGCGGGAGGACTACCAAGAGAAATGGTCTGTTAACACAGGAAGTATAAGGCAGCACAGGAAGGAAGAGAGGGTGCAGAGAGAGAGGCAGGAAGGAGAGATTTCTGGGTAGGGAGATATCTCTTCCTAGGAGAGACTGAAACTAAATAACATAGTGTACGGATTGGTAAGATAGGGGAACTGCAAGTGTAAACAAAACACCCCAGCACAGTTTAACAACTGAAGGCCCCAGAGTTTTCTCTGAGAGGGATAGCTCAGTGGTTTGAGCATTGGCTTGCTAAACCCAGCGTTCTGAGTTCAATCCTTGAGGGGGCCCACTGAGGGATCTGGGGCAAAATCAGTACTTGGTCCTGCTAGTGAAGGCAGGGGGTTGGACACGATGACCTTTCAAGGTCCCTTCCAGCTCTAGGAGATAGGATATCTCCATTAATTTATTTATTTTTATTTTATTTAGAGTCTGTGTAGACAGATCAGACAGGAGCAGGATGTCGCCTGGTGACATAGCCATATTAGTTTGAGACTTCCTGAGACAAACTGAAGTTAGGCATATGTATTTTACGGGGATGAAAGGCAGTGAGTTTATGATTTAACAAGGTATTGGGTTAGAATCACAGCTAGATAATCCTCAGCTATGCCAATTTATAGCAGCTAAGAATGTGACCCACTGTGACCCTTCTTTCACTTTCTCCACCCTCTGCTCCCACACAATGGTTTGGACCAGTTCATAAATCACTATGTGGTCTATGCTGCAAACACTACAGGCCTACTTCACCTTGCTACCTGTGGTTCTGCTTAAATCAACTGGGCAAAATTCACCTGGTGCAGAGGGTGAACATAAGCCCTATCTCCGTTTCAATGATTTTAACCCTGTAGAAGTTGGAGGGGTGGGGGAGGGATTTCACCCTATAGAAAGCACTATACTTATTTATATGCATGTGCACAGTCTGGCCCAAGTCACTTGTTTGGGCTTATATACACCGTTCTGTGTACTACCTGAGTGCCTTCTTGTGCATTGAGAGATGTACGGTGGAAAAAATAATTTCATTAAACTTAATAAGCAGATAGCATTATTGGTGAAATTCTCTCTACCCACATACAGCCAGGCAGCAGGTTGTACAAAAATGAAAAGCACAGCATCCAGGGAGGTGAAATCCATCCTCCCAACACAATAGCCACTACTTCGGCCTATGTTCTGGAATATCAGTCACAGCTCCTCTGAACCACTTGGAAGAATACCAGCGCTTCCTAATCACAGAGCCTATGGCCCATCCCTTGGCCTACCCAGAGCTGGCACAGAAACCCCTTTAGGAGGAGACTCCCCTCGATAGCTGCAGCCCATCCTACCTCTCACAATGCTTCAGCGTGGTCTGTAAGTGGCACAAAGGTCCTTGCTCAGACCTGCACACCAGGAGAACGTCTGTATCTGCTTATGGAGGTGAGTGATTACAGTAAAATCCCTTCCTAGGCCAAAAAAAAAGAACCCTCCATATGCAGCTGAAGAAAAGCTATGCAATCTGAAGGTTTCTGTTAGCAGAAGGGAATCTCCCTCATTAAAATACAGTAAAACTACTAAGTAGTATATTTTGCCTCTCAGGCTGGTCTGTTTAATCCTGGAACTCCTATGTCTTTGCTCCTAAGAGTCTAGGCCAGTCTTTACCGCTACAGCAATCTTCCTTTGAGGCAGCACCACCACATACTGGATAGTATCCATTTACTATACAAAAATGCCTTTCTAGCTGTTCAAATTTGAACAAAAACATAGGCATGTAAAGTTACAGTCTTACAAAACCTAATACATAGTTGTTTCAGCTGCAAGGGAAGCAATGGAATAAAAGACAAACCTGCCCCTGCATTGTTCATAAAATAATGGCATTAAACTGTTCTAGCTTTTTCCTGAAGTTACTGTAAACCTGTGTGCTGGCTCTGGGAGACTTAGGTTTACAAATTACCTTCAGTGAACCAACTTCTCCCCTCAAATCTACCGTGCCCCTCCATTGGGTTTCACCAGCATAACTGTGAGGAAAATTTGGTCTCTCTCTGCCCGAAATTTTAACTGCTTGCACTTCATCTGTAGACTTTCTACAGGTACAGTTCTATAAAGCACTACCTGTATACGTTTCCACATATATATGTGCTGCAAAATTAAAACCCCAGCATACAGTGCTATGAAATCTTCTCCAAACCTTAAAGTTCAGTTAAGAGTAGTACTCCTGCATACTTATTTAGAGAAAAAGTACCAACACACGCTAACATGAAGGCAGAATACAGACTCACTGTCTTTAGGATACATCATAGAATGCTAGAGGCTAAGTCAGTATTGTGAACCAGCGTAGGCTCACAGCTATTCTGTACTAGCCCAGTGATGGTATGAACTTGCCTACAATGACCACTTTTTTTTTTTTTTTAGTGCTGCTAAATAAATATTGACATCAGGTCACTGCTTTTGAGATTGTGGTGTCAGCAGTCTATGCCAACCCAGATTACATTATTAAAGGACTTCCATCTATTGACTATACACCTGCTCCTGCTTCCATTTAAAAATCAATGGTTTAGGACCAGGACATAAATCTCCCCAAACTGGAATGTGAGCAGAGATGGGATTTCCATTCACAAAGCCATCATGTATGAAATGCATGTCAACATGCTGATTAGTCCCCAATACCCACTTATGATACATCTGAAAATGTTGCTTTGTATTCCTTGTTTCCAGCTGGTAAGTTACATTTAAAAGGAGCTAAGAATACATTAATTAAATGTGGAGCTAGTCTACGCTTTTCAAACCAAAATGTTTAATGGCTTTTTTCCTAAAACAAATTTTTAATTTTTTCAAAATATCCTGTTTAGTAACAAAAATAGAATATTTAATTTTTCTGTCCCCCCTATTTCAGTGGCTAGGAGGGGGAAAAGGCAACAAAAAGAGCAAAAACAGGTTTAAAAAAGGTAGAAAATGGGAGGAATATAATTTATATAAAAAGTGTTCAAAGCCAAAACTTTGTTGTGAAAAAAGTTTCAGGGGAAAAATTGTCCTTTTCAAAACCTGCTGAATGAAAGTTAATTTGAAAGTTTCCACATTTTTCCATGCAATATTCACCATTGTTTGATCAGCTCTACTTCAATATTTATCCAATATTAATTTTCCAAATAAGCAACTGCTGTATTTACACAGGACTATTATGTGATCACAAATGGAGGCTGGGGGTGCAGGGGAGAAAGGGTTGTGGTCTATGTAATAATGAAGGGAACGGGGGAAGGTTAGCCACAAGACTCTCTTTTAAGAGGCAGTCCATGCTATGAAAAAATTTGAGAACCTCTGCCTTATATGTTATACCTTGGTTCTAGTGATGTGTAGGTTCTCTCTCAAGGTCTGTCTCACAATAGACCAGGTATCACTAATATGACTAATGGGGTTGAAAAATGTACAACTTTGTAATCATGGGTCTATGTTATATCCTGGAAAGCAATAGGAAACAAGATCTGTTGGCCTCTAAGAAGTGGGATCCTTCATTGAGTTACACCAGTTTGCGGTCGTTTACCTAGATCTTCACTATTTTTAATTTAAAACATTACTAGAGTTAAATACCAGATTTAACTGCTGCCTCTTCCCTGCCCCTCCCTTCTCCAATGGCCTGAAATTCCTTCAATGCAGCAGAACCACCACAGCACCACTTTTTTGACCTGGCAGGTGGTGAAGAGTCTGCACAGGGGAATGTGCTCCACAGTGCTTCTCCTTATGGCTATGTGCATGGGAGGGCTGGAGACAGGGAAGTGCACGGTGCACCCCCCCCCCCCAATTTGAATGCTTTAAACCTGCATGGGGGACAGCAAGAGTCCCCAGATGTGATTATAGCCCATACGCTGCAGCAGGGACAGACGAGTGGCTGCATAGCCACTCAGTGCTGAGTCACTGGTTAATGGTGAGACGATTCCTTCCTCCAGTCCCTCTTGGATGCATGGAGGTGAGCTGTATTTGCCCTGTGGCTGCTAACTAGGTTGAAAATAGCAAGACACAGGAGGCAGACGAAACTGAGGAATGAAAGAATCAAAAATGCTCAACATTAGTCAGGTGGTGCACCTGGCTTTTCTAGTGACTAGGTATTAGCAAGGCTGCGCTCCAGGAAAGCACCCCAAGCCATGGTGCAGTCCCAGATGGAATAGTGCCTCAGACTGCATGGTAACAGGCAGCAAAACTAGAGGCTGGAGATTGGGGGGCGGGAGGAAGGTGGTTTGAGGATTATTTGAAATGATGACAAAGGCCAATGATGTGACATCAGCAGTCTTACAGGACCGATTAGATTCTTTTAGAAAACAAAGGTTGGAGGGCACCCACTGATTGGCACTGGTGTACAAAGTCCTTATTGCGAGGGCCCTTCCAAATTCACAGCCATGAAAAATGTGTCCCGGACCGTGATGTCTGGTCTCCCCCCATGAAATCTGGTCTTTTGTGCTCTTTTACCCTATACTACACAGATTTCATGGGGAAGACGAGTGTTTCTCAAATTGGGGGTCCTGACCCAAAAAAGGATCGTGGGGGGGACATACAGTTATTTTAGGGGGGTCACAGTATTGCCACCCTTGCTTCTGCGCTGCTGTGTTCAGAGCTGGGCTGGAGGGCGGTGGCTGTTGGCCAGGCACCCAGGTCTGAAGGCAGCAACCCACCAGCAGCAGTGCAGAAGTAAGGATGTCAATACCATACCATGCCACTTTACTTCTGTGCTGCTGCCTTCAGAGCTGGGCAGCCAGAGAGTGGCGGCTGCTGACCGAGGCCCAGCTCTGCAGACAGCAGTGCAGAAGGGTGGCAATACCATACCATGCCAGCCTTACTTCTGCGCTGCTACTGGTAGCGGCTCTGCCTTCAGAGCTGGGCTCCCAGCCAGCAGCCGCTCTCCGGCTGCCCATCTCTGAAGGCAGCACCGCCACCAGAAGTAAGGGTAGTAGTACTGCAAACTCCCCCCCCCCCCACACACACACACACAATTACCTTGTGACCCCTCCCCCGACACACACACCTACCTCCTTTTTGGGTCAGGACCCCTACAATTACAACATCATGAAATTTCAGATTAAAATAGCTGAAATCATGACATTTACAATTTTAAAAATCCTATGACCATGAAATTGACCAAAATGGACTGTGAATTTGGTAGGGCCCTATTTATTACCCTTCAGTGGCCTATGTGAAGTGATTGAGTCTCTCAGATGGCTACACAACAGCTGGCACTAATTGGCAGTTTCAGCAGAGAGACCAAGGACCAACTATGCAAAGAGACTGGATTACCCTTTTCCAATGAGCTGGTTCCTGTAGGTCAAGGCTGAAGGGCATTGGTGAGACGAAGTAGGGAAGGTTATATTACTCACAGAACAAGTACAATACAGGCTGGTGCAAAGAGGTGATCGCCTCCCCATTAAATGCTACAGTCAGCAGAGGTTCTTGCCTGGGAGCCCCCTGGATTTAAATGGGAAGCAGCTACTAGCAGGGTTCTCTGTCAGGGATCTTTCACTAGGAATGGATTCCCTCACTGATCTGACAGAGCCCAAATTTGTTTAACACCTAGGCTAGCTACAAAGTTAATCTTTTTAATTGGATATTTGGGACAGAGTTGAGTTGGTGGATTGCAAGTTGGAGCCTCCATAGGTTTGTATTTAGAGAGGTCAGGTTGGGTGGGTGAGTTTTGTTGTCATCATGGGATAGTCCACACAGTATTATTTATTGAATTCTAATGTTGACATGCTGAAATATTGTTCTAGAAACTGAAGTAGTTGTAATATTATAGGTGTGAACAAGTGAAGGCCTCAATCCTGCAATCTGATGCATGTGGGCAGACCCCTAAGCCCTTGACTTGGCTGGGACTCTGTATGGGCGAAAGGGTTTGCCCTTATGGATCAGACTGCAGAATCAGGTATTAACGTTAATTTAATAAGTCTGCAGTCTCCCAGGCTAGCAAACTGGCAGCTTTCACCAGTATTAAAAACACACACACCACCACCATTCCCCCGCCCCACACTTTACCCCCCCCCCAAAAAAACTCCAACTTACTGTTCTTTTTGTACATCAAGATTTCAAAGGAATTCATTTCGTAGTTCTCAAACGTTTGCCGCACCTTGTCAATTGTGTCTTTGTCTGTCAGCTCCCCATACATAAAACTGCAAACAAACCAAGGAATTCAAGTAAGATATTGGAGAGACGTACAAAGCCGTTTGTTTACAGCGTGAAAGAGGGCCTAGACAAAAATTGCCCTTGTTTGACGGTGTCCTATTATTTCACCTGCAAAGCATAACTGACAGATGCATCCTAGGGAAATTAAAGAGAAAAAGGGAACAAACAGATTTTTTTTCTCAAGCGACAACACAACACTACAAGTTATTTAATAGAAAGTAAATCTGCACTCAAATACCTGCAGGTGCTGCTTTTTTGCATAACTTCTGCTCTGTGATATCCTGATAGCTTGCAAAATCCATCATTGCTGTATACAATGGGCCAATCCACTATCTGGGCATTACCCAAGACAAAATTAGTATCTGTTTGAAAGAACACATTGGTTAGACAGTTAGGTAGCTCTGTGGCTGCATTCCTATATATATTTATTTGTTTGGGGCCCAATCCCACTCACTTTACTCACATAGTATTCTTACTGAAATCAACAGGATTATTTACAGATTAAATTCACTTTACTGGCATAAAGCCTGAGTGATTGGATTTTATGCAGGTAAAATATAGGGTATGGGGAGGTGAATCCCATCCCCAATCCAGGGCTAACATATGGATTACAACACTGCTCCTCTTTCCCCTCTCTCCTCCCCATCTCCATCCCACCGCCATTCACCAATCCAGCTCCGCCCACTGGATAAGTGGCAAGACCTCTGTACAACAGTTGTCTGGCATGTGCTCTGAATTTGGATTCAGTGGCCCCTCCTATTGCCTTCACCCTTTGCTGTTGTCGATTCTGACCTATCTGGGACTTATGCAAACACCTTTTTCCATGGCATACAGAGCCCAGAGCCCCACTAGCAGACTGAACATGGTGCTTAAGGGCAGGGCCAGATTTACACTTTTGCACCTGTAGGCACAGCATCTTCAGCGCTCCCCCCCCCACCACATGTGACCCTCCTGTTGCACCCAGTTTGAGAGAGGCCAGGCACCCCTAGGCATGTGCCTACTGTGCCTAATTGGAAATCCAGCCTTGTTGCTGGCCATCCATGGCCAGGGTGAATTTCACCCAGCAGGAATATAGTGAGCAGGATTCAAGCCTTAATGCTTACTACTGCTTTTGTAGAATTGATGTATCATTTACATAATTAGCACATTGACTATTGTATACAGCCAGGTTCTTCACTGCCTTGGACCTTGCACAGCCAGCCACATCTGCACAACGTGAGATCACGACGCTCCACTCACTCATGCAGAGGAATCTAATTTGCTCGCATTTTAGCAGTGACTTCTCACAGGTATCAATGATGACACAAGGAGCCAGGCAGGGAAGAATCAGGCCCACCACCATTATGAAGGGTGGCTAGACACCCAAGTGAATTTAAACAAAGAATAAAAAGGGTTATCTAGGTCTCCATATTTGTATTTAAAGCACACTCTGGCCAATAACATATTTATGGCAGTCAATGATTCCTGAAAGTGAAAGACTAAAGGCAATTTAACTATTAATTGGGGGGGGGGGATTTTTTCCTTTTCAAAATTTTGTAGCAAGCATAAAATGGGTTTAAATTAAAAAAAAAGTCTTTATCCATTTACTTTCATTGCCCAATCCTACTTGCAATAGGAGAAGTATCTGTATACACACTTTAGAGTGAAATATGCTGGTAATATATCTGCAGGACATCTTAACTGCTTTGTTTCTCACAACCATTTTAAATACCATGGTTTTTCTTAGTCAAAGCAGCTTGCTCCAGAAGCAATCCATGTACTTTACCCCTTACTATGATTCACTAAGATAAGTTGTTTCTTCTCATTGTTTTTGCCTGAATCAAGCACTTTTGAGATTTTTTTTTTAAACTACGAACACCGCACTGTATCTTGTCGGGATACATTTTTTTAAAATTCATCAGGAAACAAAAAGCAACAGTGAAATACACAAATATGAACTTCAGGTCACATTCTGTCCCAATAGCAATGATTTTGATGACTTTGCCCATTCATTTTAGTTTGACTATCATCTCCTCGTCCCAGAAAGGAAATTCTACTCCCAGAGCTGTGTATAGGGGCTCCTATTAATTTATGGGGTGGCTCTCCCCAAGCATCTGAGCACAGAACCTGGCTCCAGATAACAAGTTCTAGAACTAGAGACCTGAATTTATCTATAGCTATCTTAGGTACTTCTATGTCCCCCACATTACAGTCATATCCGAGTGCTTCACAGTCACAATACCAGTTTTTCAGATGAGGAACTAAGTGACTTGCCCAAGGTCACAGGAAGTCAGTGATGGAACAGGGAACTGAACCCAGGTCTGCCAAGTCTCAGGTCAGCACCACAACCACTGGGTGATCCTTCCTTTCCTTATCTAGCTCTATTGCCCTACTCCATTAGTGCTCACAAAGTGAGAAGTCCATCTGTTGGTAAAGAGCCCACACAAAGCCTGCACACCACAGAAACCCCAAAGTACCCCATCGTGAGGATGTGGACCACGCTGCCATGCAATGAGATCCTTGGAGCCCCATGTGCACCAAGAAGGTCAGCTGTGTACTGGCTATAGATATGGGGGTTATAGTGTGGCAGCTGCCCCACTCCCTGAATTTGGGCTGCAGCAGGCCAATGGGCCTGCACAGAGAGGGAGCCAATCAGGGAAGGCCTTATAGGGAGCCAATCAGGGCCCAGATTGGAGGGAGCCAATCAGGACCAGGCTCAGCCCTATAAGAAGGCTGCTCAGGACAGAAGCAGGTAGTCTGTCTCCAGGCTGGGAGAGTAGCACCTGGAACAACGCAGTGCTGGGCAGGCCAGGGGGAGCAGAGGGTAACTCCAGCCTGGAGTCTATCAGGCTGCAGCCCCTAACCAGTGCGAGGGGCCAAAAGGGAAGCAGCCCAGGGACGTGGACAGATGGAGGGAGAGAAGGAGGGCAGGACAGCTGCCCCAGAGGGTCCCTGGTTTGGGACCCAGAGTAGTGGGCAGGCCTGGGTCCCCCCCTTTTCCCCCTAGCCTTGCACCCGGCTGATGGAGTGGCCGTCTAGAGCTGCACCAACTGCTTGCCAAGAAGGGAGTGACTTTGAGGGTGCAGTTGGCCAGGACACAGAGAGGCAGCTGATTGATCCCCCTCCCCCGCCTCGGAAGGGGGTGAGGATGGACTAAGGGGCACTGCTGGAGGGCAGTGGCTCGAAGAGGACACCGCAAGCTTGGGAGCAACGCAGGTCCGGACATGCCAACCGAGGGCGAGACGACAGACAGGACACCACCAGGAGGGGGTGCTCCACTGGACACAGCTAATTCCTGAGACAACCAGTAGGAGGTGCCAGGTGGTGACTCCCAACCCCATCACAGGGGTGCAGAAGGAGAGCTGGAAGCAGGCTACACACAGGGCTCCTGGATATTTGCCTATGTGGATCCAGTGGCCAGAAAACATGTCACAGGCAGCAGAGGGGGAGAGCTGCTCCCCAGCATCCTGCCCACTAAGTTGGGAGGGGGGTTCAATCCCACCAAACCCTGCTTGTTTCCACAGTCTGTGGGCTGGGGGGGGTTTCACCCTCATAGAAGAGAATGGAGTGTCATAGAAAAATATGAATTACTCTGCTTTCTACTGTACAGCCCTCTCCCCATCCCACCTGCCACAGAGCAGGTTTGCGGCCATTTGGGACCCGCTCTTGCTGGCCTTCCATGTGTGTAACCCAGCAGGCATCTCAGTTGTTGGGTGTCCTGCCTTTGCAGAGCACTGCAGGATAGGGCCCAAAATAAGGAATCCTACGTATCACCTACCCTGCACAGTTCCTTCTGATCAACAGTCCCCCAGGCAGAAGGGCTGTGGTCAGCTAACATCCCCAACGCTACAGTCAGTGCTCAGTTGCACTGATTTGACATTACGTTTCCGACAAGTCTCTGACAAGACACAGCTGGTAATCAGTTATTCCTTCGCATAAGAAGATATCCAACCTCTACGAAGGCAAGCCTTGCCTTCCCGGCTGCAAGGGCACCTGCCCTGGAGGCAGTGGCACTGTTGTGGAGCTGCCATACAACAGGAAGGAGGGACTCCCTTGTAGACCCCTGTGCAACATGTTACAGCCCCTTAGGGACTTCCCGGAGGGCATGGGAGGCCAGGAAAAGAATAGGCAAGAGGAAGGACATAATTAGACAAAAAACACAGGCCACGCCTCTTCACAGAGGGTGTGTGAAAATACTCACAGGAGCTGTTGAAGCCCTGAAGCTACAGTAGTGGCCCAGGGGCAGCTCTTTGTGAGGCTATCTCCCAGACTGGTTACTTGGGCTGCTCCCAGAGACAAGATTTACCCCATTATATGGATTTGTGGCACCATTTCCCAAACATGACTAGACTGCCGAGGACACGTATTGCACACGAAGTCCTAGCCCGGATGCATCACAATGTTTGTGAAATGGAGCTCTCAAATCTCAAGAGGACAGGGCCCCAATTCTCCAGTCTAGTTGAGGAGCACTCAGCAGGAGTCAAGACCGGACAACAAAAGTGCCCCCAAGCCACCCTTCCCTGCCCCCACTCCCAGTCCTGGAGCTGGCTGGGTACCAATCCAATCCACAGCGTAGATTAAGAGTGGCTCATTTCTGTCAAGTCCCCCCAGGAACCATTATTGCAGCTGGACAAAGGGGTGTCCCAGCCATACCTTTTTAAAAAGAGGCCATACCCTCGAGTCTATGCCAGTGACCAGGAGGGGAGGAAACATAGGAATCGCTATGCCTGGGGGGGATGGACTAAGAAGAAACCTCCACTGGCTACTTAAGCTGTGTTTAGGGCTGTTCTGCACTGGGGAAGTGGTGCAAAATATATTGGTGGATCTGGCCCAAGGTGTTACCACAATATTCATTTGGCCACATAGCATTCCCTATCGCTCCAGTGGCGCAGTGGGGCTGTGCAGGAGCAGCAGCTGGCTGGGCAAGAATGCCCCTGCCACAGCATAGGCTGTAAGACCCCTAACCCTGCCCCCTTGTGATCTCCAAAAGAGGTGGAACTGGGCGCACGATGGGGATTCTGGGTTGAGCTACAAGCCATAGGCAGTCTGGAGCATCCTGAATCCATAGGGCACAAAGCTCTTGGAGATGCAACACAAAATTAGACCCAATCTCCTCCTGCTTCCACAACTGAACTTATACATTCTTCTACCCAATGAGATGCACAGCTATTCATGCAAGCAGATCCATAGAAGTCATCCCATGAAGGTCTGTGGCATCTTGAAGTCAGTAGGACTATTTGCATGATTAAGAACTGCTTGGGTGAGTAGATTATGTAGGATTGGGATTTAAGAGCCCAGGTGACCACAAAGTGGTCACACTCCTACGTATGGAGTACATCACACCACCTCCCTTTGTTATGCCCCAAATTACTATGACAACACTTCATAGATCTTCAGTAGAGTTTGAACCCAGCATGGACATCTACATTTCAGGTAAAAGAGTAACCCTCTTAGGTTACGAGACTGCTACAGATATCACCTATCTGCAGACATAGAACACTTAGCTAGTGTTACATTAGTTAG
Source organism: Trachemys scripta elegans (assembly GCF_013100865.1). NCBI lineage: Eukaryota > Metazoa > Chordata > Testudines > Emydidae > Trachemys > Trachemys scripta. The sequence goes on from NC_048300.1 coordinate 41,442,253, forward strand.
CTGGGCATTGAACTGCATAGATGGCACGTTACAACCAATGGCAGAGTGCAACATGGTTTGGGATGTTATGGAGGCCAAATGCATAACTAGGTTCCAAAAAGAGTTAGATAAGTTCATGGAGGATAGGTCCATCAATGGCTATTAGCCAAGATGGTCAGGGATGCAACCCCATGCTTTAGGTGTCTGTAAACCTCTGACAGCCAGAAGCTAGGACTGGATGACAAGGGATGGATCACTCAATAAATTGACCTGTTCTGTTAATTTCCTCTGAAGCATCTTACACCAGCCAATGTCAGAAGACAGGATGCGGGCTAGATAGACAACTGGTCTGACCCAGTGTGTCCATTCTTATGTTTTCACGTCACTGAAATAGGTGTAACATGTTACCCCTTCCCTTGCTGAAATTAACAAGGGGTCCTATGAAAAAATAGTATGCAACAATCATGTAATTAACTACACCAAAAAGCATAAACATAAGGGGAGTAAGTTTAGGTTTGCCAGGCAATCTTAGTTCTGGTATTTCCAAATTTATGGAACACTTGACTTTGCAACCTGAAGATTTTTTTTTTTTTAAATATAGTATTTTGGTTTTCATTTTTGATAGCAAATGTAGCTATAGAAATGTAGTACTCCCTTGTAAATACAGCTCTCTCAAAACCTCTACAATCAGAGTTTACACTCAGTTTGCATTAGTGATTCCCACAGAGCAATTATTTATTTGATCATTTTAATTCAGGTCTATCCCTAAATTGTGCAGACTTTTGCTCTCAGTGGTGTAAATCAGGAGTAACTATCAAGGCCAATGGGGATATATTGGTGTAATACCAATGTGAGATCAGAATAAGGCCCAACATCTAGACAACTCTAAGAAAATACATTCTTGGAATTCTTTTCAAAAGATGAATGTAACTAGGCTGTAAGCCCCTTGTGCTCAAAGAAATAAACTTCAGATGCAGAGCAGGGGGACACCCACTAATCACACAATTTTTGTCTGAATAAGAAGTGCAGTACTGTGCCCTCAAGAAAATATTAATCTGTTCAAATGCAAACAGCAGCTTATGCTGCTATATAGGTATTGAGGGAACAGAGTAAAGCCAATGGGATAACATGCTGCTCTCGTATCCAGGCTACTCCACTGAGATCAATGGAGTTGCACAGATGCACATTTTGGCTCAGTATCTATTGAGCTGATTTCTTGGGTGGGAATGGGTTGATATTTAAAGATCACCACATTATGTGACCTGATTTGCCATGTTAAAATGAATCTTCTGTGCTGAGTAATGAAATCTGTGGCCATTGTAATCTAAGTCCTCAATATTCTGTCTCTATTTTCAGAAACAGCCTGGTTCTACAGTTCAAAACAATGTATTATAAAGACCTAAATTTGGCCATTTGTATGTATATATTAAGGGTCACATAATAAAACACACACTTTACTGAGACCAAAAGGGTTTTAAAAACTCTATGTTTGCTAGGGCATGAGCAAAGCTTCAGTGCAGTACACACATTTCAATGCTGCATTCTAAGCCTACTATTTGCACATAGAGCACGGTACACAGACAGACTGAAAAGAATTGCAGAAGATGCATTTCATCATACTTACCACAAAAAACAAAGGAGACACTAACTAAAACAACAACTTCAAGTGACTCAGTTTGAACAATTGCACAAAAATGAAATCTACTTTCAGCCAGCAGTTCACACAGAGATTAATAGTTCCATGCCAACATTTGTTATTTTACATTGCTATAGTAAATATTTCACAATAGACCTCTACCACCAGAAGAGTGTCAACGGCAAACAGCAACACATCCCACCAACAGTGATAAGCCTCGCTCTTTGGATTACATATCTTCAGAAAGATAGTCAAATATCAAATTAAGTCTACAAAATAATCTTTTTATAGAAACACTTTTGCAAACCATTTTCCCCCTTTGTAAATTAACAGAAATTGGTACAGAACAATGGAGAAGTAATGGCTGAAATGGACAGAATGCATGGAAGCTGTCATGTGTATATTGTACATAGCATCATTCTGTACCTGTCTGTCTATGAGATAATGTCCAGACTGAAAGTTAAAAAAAGAAAGCATGTTAAAGCAAATGTGGCATCTAGAATGAAGTAACTTTCCAAAATTAAAATTATCAGTCAATAAAATTAATGTTAAAACTTCACCCTATACAAATCTGCAAAAGCCATATAATGTACGATTTTGTTTTGAAAAGAACAAAGATAATAATGTTTAAACAGTTGGACTTCATTTAATTGTTTGTTTGTTTTTCCCTTCTGGTCTTAAAAAGAAACTCAGTGATGAGCCTGTTTTGGGGTAGGTTAGTTATATAGGTCTTCTGACAATTTAAAATAAACCACTTGGTTTATTGATATTTTCAGCCATCAAGAGCTTTACAAGCATTTGACCAGATCTAATTTTATGCAGAGTCTTAACAGTATGCATTACAAAAATGCATTAACAAGTTCTCTAGCAAACAGGTTTCATTAAGATTTGTTTTATGATCTTGTTCTAGGATTTAATACAGAGATTGATTGATGGATGAGTTGAATTACTACTGTGGAACTTTTGGGGTGTACAGAACATTAATTTTAAAATGCATGTCTATCATCCTTATGATTTATTTATTTTTTCTTATAGATCAGGTCATACATTTCCAAACACTATAAAAATTAGAAGCTCTTAGCTTAATAACTAGCAAGGAAAAATTTCAGTACTCAAATTGGGCAAAACATTGGGATAACATTAGCTTATTAGAGAAGTAAAAGAGTTATGTTGCAAACTCTAGGTCTGTACTGCTCCCAATGAAGTTAATAAAAGAGTTTTGCCATTGACTTCAAAAGGAGCGAAACCAAGCAAGAACAAAAACCATTGTTTCTTCACATTGGCCCTAATTCAGCAAGGTACATGAACATGTTCTTACTTTTAAGCAGCTGAATAGTCCTGGTGAAGCCCGGGAGAGACTACTCATCTGCTTAAATAGTTTGATGAATCAGAGCCACTGGAATCAGGCCTAACCTAGAGACCCTATCTAAGCAAAAACTCCCATTGGATGGAATCTTGCCCACACAGTCTTGCAGGATTGGGTACTTAAGGAATGTCAGCTTTATGCATTTGCCTTTAATAAATGTGTAGCAAGTTAGTTCGTGTATCAGATGCCCACTTTGTTTAGGTGAAATTCACTTTGCCTTATGCAAGTGAAGTGACAGGGATTGGAGGGAGGTAAAATTCACTTCCCAGCCAAAACCACTCTGCAGATGCTACTACAATTTATGAGGTGAAATAGCAGCCTTCTCTGCCATTTCTTCAGGATGTTAGGCCCCGGCAGCCACATAATTGACAACTCCACTGTCCCAGGGCCACCTCTGCATTGGCCTATGTGGGGTTAGTATAGAGACCTCTGAAACCAATGAAGTTACAGTGCCTTGAACCAGTATAAAGGAGCGGAAAAAGAAGTGGTCTGTTTCTGCTCTAGATTTCCCATCAGTCCCTCTAGAAGCTTTAACTGATGTAGACATTCTTCCACAGACACTCCACAGCAAAGTCAATACCCCCTGCCACTTGCAACACCTGTTTAAAGGTTAACTTTGTTCATTCCAGCAATTTGTGTATCAGAGATACTCACTGAAATGCGGGGCAATATGCACCCAAACCTCAATCAATCACGCTGGAATGAAATTCACAAGCAGCATAAGGCACATGCACCCATTTACATTCTCAAAAAACAGCTTAAATGGCACAAAGCCTATGTGCCAGCCCACCGCACAGAGTGAATTTCACCTACTAATGGTTGGGAGACATTGCAGAATCGGCAAATTCATTAATTTTGATAAACAGATACATGATCAAAAAGAAAAATACAAGTACTCTGTTCATTTATTTTGAAAACCACAGTTTAGTTTAAATTATGAAAACACTTAATAGTTATCCAAATTACAGTGCACTTAGGAGCCCCAGTCAGGAACCAGGACCCCAAGAACAGTCACTGCCCCAAAGATCTTACCATCTAAGTAAATATCTCATAGTATAGGAAGTTATATGCATAACTTGTAAAAGTAAGTCTTAGTAAAGTGATACCAAAATGCAGCACTCTGCTGCTAAAGCCACATTGTCAGGTTAAGATCTTTTTTCTTGTTTCCTATGATACTAAGAACAATTTAGATTATTAAAATGCAAAAACACTTTAGAAATCCAATTAGTTTTTTCCACTCTTTATGCTGTTTCCTGTTACATTTCTCTCAGATTGAACAGAACATAGCCTGGCCAGTTTCATTTTTTATCTTGCTAGTTAATTTCTCTTACAGGCCTCATGTATGGCACAATGTTGCAAGGTCTGGTTTGCAGACAGTAAAATGGAATGCTTGTTTGATTTTTTTTTTTAAACTATTTCCATTGGAATTAATGATACAATCGTGGAAACAATTCTGTCATTCAGGATTTGTAAGAGGGTGTTTTTTTTTTTATTAAAAAAATTCTAAATTTAGGACCAAATTTGATTGGACACTGTGGAGTCAGACCATTTCTGAGTGGGGAGGTTGAGAGATTTGTCTGATTCACAATGTGAGAATTAGCTCTGAACCCTTCAAGAGGAATCCACATGGGTTACTAGAGTCAATAGGATTCTACTCACCATATCCCTTAGAAGGATGGGTCTTGGTGATGTTCTGCAGTACCAAGGAAAAAGGCCTATTCTATTAAATATGGCACAATCAACAGGGCTGATTTTCCCTCCCAGAGTACAACCCACAAGGGAAGACTCTGTGAGGCTCCTGTCAGGGAGATCCCTCTACACTCTTCCTTCAAGGGATACAGGATTTGCCCCTGAACCTGATCAGTCCCCAGTGAGCAAAGCAGATCTCAGGGGATCCACAGAAATGGCCAACTTCACAGAGGTCCTGTGCTTCCAAACCCTCTCTTCTCTCCTCCAGATTCTCTTACTATTCCACTCCATTAAAGCAGTGCTACTAGGGGCTCTCCCTGGCCTGGCCATGGGAAGTGGGCACCACAGAAGAGATATTAGAGCACCAGGCTATATTATTTTTTCCAGGGAATTTTCCTGAAGGGTACAAGGTGCTTCTCCCGGGCCCCACCTCTGCCCTCCCACACCCAAACTCTGTCCCCTTCCTCCATGCGAAACCTAAACCTGCAGAGCATCCTCTCTGAGGTCCAGAGGAGGATGGGAAGGGAGAAATGGTGCCACAGAAGTGACTGAGCTACCCATCAGCACAGGACTGGGGAGATCCACAAGTGAAGGGTCTCCTGCATCTGTGGATCTAAGAGAGACTATCCAGGGCCATGCTATTTTCTCCTGATTTGATGCATTGTAGCTCAAAAAAGGTCTGTGCAGACCAAAAACATCTCAGTGTCTCATCCTCTCTACCAATTAATTGTACTAACAACTTGACCCAAATTAAATCTTCTGTGTGGTCTGATAACATTAAGAGCCTGTTTGTGGGGGAAAAGTTACCTGTGCATAAATGTAAGTGCTTTTATAATGTGCTTTGAGAGGAATACCTCAGTACTAAAAAACACACAAAACAGCCCTACTGGAAAGGCCCTTAACGATTTTTACCGAAGTTTACCCTCTTGAAGTCTGTATTGGCATTCCTAGCCCATCCAAACCTCCCAGTGACGTCAGTGGAAAATCTGAGTGTGCTGGAATTGTAGGACTGGTCCCAGATCCTCAGATACAGTGAGCAAGGATAGATGCCCCCCTAAGCCACCTTTCACCTACCCAGCAGTCCCAGAACCAGGGGAATAGAAAGAGCCTTCTATAGTCTTAGAGCAGTGCCTGGGCTGCTCTAAGTTACTTCCATTAGAGTGGCCCCCTCTCAGCACCCCATGACCTGTTCATTATTTGTATTACAGTAGTACCTCAAGACCCCACCCAAAACCAGAGCCAGATTGTGCAAGGCCCCAGTTTGAGGCAGCTTTGGCTCAAAAGGGACTTAGGCAGAACCAAGAGTCTGGACCTTGAGGTATAAAAGTTTGGCGCATCCTTTTCAAACTACAAAGATAAGATACATCTATGTTATTGCCTAAACATTATCTTATACAAGAATTGTTTATTTTGTTCTATAGGCATTTGAAGCAAAATTGTTATACAAAAGAAAACATGAGTTTTTGGTGCACCTCTCTTATTTAATGCGTTATTTAGCACCATATTATTATACATTGAGAAGTCTATAAGTAGTTGGTAAAAGATTTATATATGGGTAGATTAATGGGTATTGGAGCAGAATTTTGATACTCAGGTAGGTATGCCAGTGTCTTTCAGCATATAAATAGATTGACCTTGAGCTAAAACTAATTATAACAGATTAGAAATGTGGCATTACCAATCTTCGTTTGCATAATACACGTAGCTCAAAGGTTTGAAGCCACTTGCTCCTCACACTGGTCTTAGGGTTGTATGATCTGAGCTGAGATCTGGAATAGATCTCTTTTTTAATATTTTGTTTAGCGATGTCATCATTTGGACGAAGTTCTGGTTTGGTGATATATTTCCTTACTTTTATTGTTAATATTCAGAAGTATCTGCACTCTGTTGAAATTCAACAGTCATTAGACAATAAGGCTGGATTCTGCAGCCTTTACAAGGCAAAACTCCCTCTGATCTCGATGAGAATTTTGCCTGAGTAAGGATTGCAAAACTCAGGCCTATAATTCTGTAAACTTAAAGGATTTTTTCTCTAGATTATTGATAAAGCATTAAAATATCATTTTATAAAAATTAGTTGCCTATAACATACTGCACCATTTGAATGGAGTGCACTGGCTGCAGACCAAGATGATAGCTGTGATACTGTTATAGCATGCTGTATACCACAGGGATATTGTGTTACCGCAGGAAAAACATGAATATGACATTAGCAATATCCATCAGCAGCCTAGTGATTTCTTCTGTACTGAACTATTTTACAGCATAGGCAATTTTCCACCCCACAGGGTGTTCTGGCCTTTTTAGCTTTTTCACTTCTTCAGAACCAACAAAAAAAACTTCTGTTCACCAAGCCTGACTAAGTCCTATGCACAACATTTATTTTTCTAACTATACATGGGTAGTTCAGAAGCACTGTTTTAAAATATTAAACATAAGACAAGCTGTTCACAAGCAGAATTGTAAACAACATATGTATGCGGTGGTACATGCCTATGCCATCCTCGGAGCAGCTCAGGGAAGGGATTCCTCTTTGCTCCACTGTGAGGGAAGTAGTTTACTGTAGCTCTTGAAATGTTAATTCCCCCTTCACTCTGGCTGGCATGTAGGGGAGAAGACCCATTGCTCCCCATCTCCCTGCTTTTCCTCAGTCCACTCCTACGCAGGGTTGGGGAGACAGCACTGGCCTCACAAACCTGCTCTCTTTCCTGCACCTGGGGTGGCAACTCAGGCAAGCCACATTTGGGGGTGGGGAGGTACTTAAGCTCCCTTACCCCAAATCACTGCACATGGATATGACAATCTTCCTCCTGAAGACACACTATAGACATGAGCAAAACACTATGCCAGAATGAAAAGACCTGAACATGCATGCACAATAAATTTAAAACCACATGTATTCTCTTTATGAGCTATACTTGGCAATGGAGACGTCAGCTTTCAAGCTTCACATCTCATATCAAATGCTATTAATAGAATTACATTTTAAACTAATGGTGAAATGGCATAATTAGTTGTGTGTGTTGATTATTGCTCCCAATAAATGGTTGCAGATAATTGCTTTATTATTGCTATCTAGTCTCATTTAGATAGCTAGCTTCTCTCAGTCTCTCTTTTTAGAGTACAAATGTGGTCCTCAATTAATTTGTATCTCTGATATAAACAGAGTGGGTTCTATTCTACTCTCCCTTCACAGCGAGGTCCATATGCATCACACCAATTAGTCACAGAACTGACATTAATGCTAAGTCCCCCACATTTCAGTGGGAGAACAGACTCCCAAGAGCATGCATTTGTGTATGTTTATCCACTCAATATTTGGAGGCAGTGTGTAACCTGCTCTGAGCTGCCAGCTAAGTACTAGCTTGATAAAACTCCCAACATTTCAATGGCAAATCCCATCATTTTATATTTTTTTCTTGGCAGTCAGATTGTGGCCCAGCCAAATGTGACTGCGCAGGGGAATAAAGGGGGACCAAAACCTTAACTTTTATATGGCCACTTTAGCTTCCCCTGCCTCACAGCTTGGGTATAGGAGGCATAGTAAAGACTGCAGCCCAGCATTCTCCTTCCACGCAGGTAGGCCAGGAGAAGGTACAGAGGAAGAGGAAATGGGAGGAGCCTTGACTCCCCCATGCCTCCCTTAACTGGCCAGCAGAGCTGAGCCAGCACAAAGTGGGGAAAAAACTTCACTAAATTACACCGTCTTCAAAGCAAGGGAAGGGACTGTAACTTGAGTCACCATTCCTCCCAAATTCCTCCTTAGAGTGGTACAGCTGTGGTCCATCCCCTCCTACAAGGTTGAGCTTAGAGGTTCAGTCTAGTATTATTACAGCCCTCATGAACTAATGCACACCTGAGAGCAGGGGCCTGGTCTTTTTATTTGTCCCATGAAGCACCTTGTTCACCCACAGCACCATATAAATAATAATGTCAAGGTAACTTTTGACACCGTTTCTATTGATTGTGGGGGTGTAGGGATGGAAAACTGATTATATGTTCAGATTGATGACTCATCAGTTCTGCTGAATAAAGTGAGAAGTTGACTTTTCTCATGATGAAATTATTCAAAGACTCAAAACAGTCTCTAGGAAACATTTCAATAATTGAAGTTGGAAGATTAGAGGTTCTATTTCACTACAGCCAGCCAAAATATTTTGTTTTTAAATAACAGGATTTTCAGTAAGGATGGATAGTATTTTTGTTCTAAGAATACAGCAATCAAACATTTCTCTAGGGAGAGAGTATCAAAGGGGTAGCCGTGTTAGTCTGGGTCTGTAAAAGCAGCAAAGAGTCCTGTGGCACCTTATAGACTAACAGACGTTTTGGGGCATGAGCTTTCGTGGGTGAATACCCACTTCTTCGGATGCATGTCATGCTCCAAAACATCTGTTAGTCTATAAGATGCCACAGGACTCTTTGCTGCTTCTAGGAAGAGAGTGGGGGAAGGCAACCTTTCTAGAGTCACAATTACGTGTGAAGATGCATTAGTAGTACCAGATTCTCTGCACTCCAAGACTTTCCAAAACGCTGCTGCTTCAATAAAAGCCTCCAGTTCTTTAAAAAAATAAATTGAAAATCATTCCTTGGAGTCATTTGAGTTTCCAGCCCCAGATCAAATGAGGAATTGTCTTTCTTCGCTTTCTCATCATGTAGCTGGTTTTTTTAAAATACTGTAATTCACTAATTGTGTTTTCCTGATTCTACATGCTAACTTATCCAAGAAGTCCTTAAATGGTTTAGCATCCTCAGTGAAGTGAATCGGAGTTAAAAATTGGTAGGACTTGGGCCAAGACCCTGCTAACATACATGTTCTTAGTTTTAAATATTATGCATAATATTTGCATGATTGAGGCCTTTTTAAGGAAACAGCCTTTTAGCAAAATCCAGATCACATTAATACATATTCACATGCAGTTTTGCAATTCTAGACATTTCCCCTTCCAACAATATACTGATTACTGTATTCTTGAAAAAATTATCCATCCTTAGGCTCACAAAATTGCAAATACCATATTCTTTACTTAAAAAAGAAACTTAATTTCAACTCAGCGAGATAGACCTCCCGTATCTTCCAAAATGACTTAGGGTTTTTTTCCTAGAGACCATCTTGAATTTCTGAATCATTTAGTCATTAAAAAGCAATTTCTCAGACCAAAAGAATCTCCCTGACAGTCAATTGACTTCTTACATACCCTGTATTCCCTTGAAGTCTGTGGGATCCTTTGGGTGAGTGTCAACTACTTGAATGAGTGAATTCGGCAGGATCAGGCCCATAGTATGGCTGATGGTTTTGACATTTGGCTATAGAAGAACTATAACATTTTCAGTATTCAATTTAAACCATATACAGGCTAACACCTATTCACTCCTTACTATTACAGAAGTGACAGGCAGCTACTTAGATCTAATAGATGTACTGAATGGCTGATATGAGGTTATCCTGCATACACTGCTGTGTATAAGGCGAATGCGTAAGAAATATACCCCCTCCTTAGACACCCAGACACAGGATGGGCTTTTTGCCTTAATTTAAATCGATCCACGGATCATATCTGTGATTACAGCAGCACCTGAACTCTATCACCCTGCCTGCCACCTGAGCTAAGAGATAGAAGAGAATTAAGCCAACAGCAGAGAGATCTCCCGGAAAGCAAATTAAAACTAAGGCGATCGCCAACTACCAAACAACAGTAGCGCGCTCTGCCAAGCCAGGCACATTGGGTCGCCTAGCCCCGGAGCAGCACGTCCCAGTGGAAAGGAAGGATGCAGCCCCTGAGCAAGGAGGAGGGCACCACCAGTGATGGGGGAAGAGGCTCGAGGAGGGGTCCGGGTGCAGTCCCAGCTGCGAGGAGAGGGTGGGAGTCTCAGCCTGAGTATGGCGGGGTCTTCATTGGGGCAGCATCCAGGCAGCTCTAAAGCACGCACGAGCCTCTCTCCCCCAAACCCTTCTCCCTCTCACATCTCTACAGCAGACACTTGAGCCCTGCAGATAGGTGTCCCGGGTGCTTTACGCCAGATCACGGGGGTTTCGTGCAACCCAAGAGCCCGGGCTTCCTCCCCCACCTCCCGCCTTTGGAGGGTCCGATCAGACTCTCCCCTCTACTTTCGGTGGGACTTTGAAAAGGCATCGCATGTGGGATGGCACCGGCACAGACCGCTTCATTCAATCACCTCCGAGCCCTGATGGTTCAAAGCCAGTTGGGCAGCCCCTGGCCGGAGACCGGCTGCAGGAAGGACTTACTGTGTTTTCTTTGCCACTGCCCCCTGCAAGCCCCACGCTCAGCAGCATTTCTGGACGCCCCTGGGAAGCAGCTTCCGAGGCATCTCCCGTTACGGTACGTGCTGCTGGTGAATGCAATCCTCCCCTTACCATTAGATCTTCGCACAATGTTCTCCAGAAAGGTGTTCTGGGGAGCCACCAGCCCTCTCCTTCCCCCAGCCATAGTCATGTCTTCCGGAGTCCAGCGCGGAGGCTTGGATCAGGGCTGCGCGAAGCTAAGCGCTCCCACTCCACGCTCTTCCCGCTCTGAGCGCCTCATGCTCTCCGCTGGGACCCCACCGCCTCTGCAGCATCAGCTACTCCAGCCACCCAGCCTCCCACTGCATCCCTGCTGCTTCGGCCGCCGCCTGGACCGGTCCGACAGCGCCCTCTGCTGGGCACAATCTCAGCCATTCCCAACCCAGGTCCTGATGCTCAGGCGGCGGGAGCCCGAGGATGCTGGAGGAGACAGGCAGCGCCTGTACTGCAGCACCCTCACCTGGGCACAAAGAAATATGGCGCTGTCCGTAGCGCGCCTGGCCCGACTTCCCTTCTGCAGGCAAAGAGCCGCCAGCATAAAGGGAAGGGAAATCCTACCGACACACTACTAGTGTGGACCTTTAACCTGCACAGCTGGGCTCAGCTTTGTAAGACCAGGGCCAAGTTCCAAGCACACCCGGGCCACTTCATAGCTTAGGGCAAAAACCATGGGAAACCCCCAAACATATCAACTTTATCTGAATTTGTTTTGAATTATAGAGATCCTTCAAACCTATCAGGTAAAGCTTAGGGGGTGAATCTAGCCAGCCAAAACAGAGGGCTGGAGTCACCCCCGCCCCCAACCTTGCACTGATTTAACAATGGCGTAATCCCCATGTAAGGGAAAAGGGGGGGAAATAAACCCAGGGCTTCAGAGTTCTAACAAGAGTTGACTACTACACCAAATAATGTCTGGGTAATCATCTCTGCTGCCCCCTAAGAGCCATCCCCCAAAAGTTTTATCACTTAAGAATGAAATAATAAATACACCCTTACTAACCTTTACCAGGCACACTGAGACCTTCAGATGGAAAATACTAATGAAGTGTAAAGTGTTATATCAACATGTTTTAAGAACATTAAGCCTCACAACACCCCTCTGAGGGAATTAAGAGTTACTGCCCCTGTTTTACAAATGGAGCAACTAAGGTCTAGAAGTTAAGGACTCTGATTCTAGGGTGGGTGCCCAATTGAGATATCATGGCATGATTTTCAGAATAGTAGTCACAAGGCCAGATGATCCTCAGCTGAACTCAGTAAAGCTACACCCATTTTTAACAGTTGAGGATCTGCCCCCTTTTTAGTAATCATTCTGGGTTTTCATTCATTCCTAAAATGACTTATTTTAAAAGGCTGTTTTGTATTATGGGGCTAAACATCAGCTCAGTTAGAGTGAAGAGAGATATATTTAAATAGTGTAAGCTTTGATGTTTCAAAGAGTTTGATCTATTTAATTTGTAAAGGTTTCTCTTTAATGGATTAAACTATTCTTCTCCCTTCTAGTGATAAATGGGAGTAAGGGCATACTCAGCTCTCTTTAATTTACAGAAGTTAGAGGTACATATCTTATTCCCAATACTGTTGGCTCTTACTATCTATAGTGCCTTTTAAAGTGCAGTTCCTTCAGACTCTGCTTCCTTGTGTATATGCAACACACCCAAGATCTCTCGCTCACACGCTCTCTCTCTCTCTCTCTCTCTCTCACACACAGACGTTCCACACTGAAGAATCACTGTGGAAGTAGCATTATGGGTTCTATGTTTATTGTCTCAAAAGGCCAAAATTTTTAAGAGGTAATTAGGTGCTTAAAGATGCAGATAGATGCCTAGTGGGATTTTCACAATCATGTATCAAGAGCTAGAATATGCAGTTGACTCCTGCTGACACCAGCAGTGTAAAGCATCCCTAAAGACATTTTAAACCAGCCAGCAGAATATTTCCCCAGGTCTCCCCCACTCCCGTTATCTCTGGCAGCTGGGCAGACCCAGGATCAGAGAAGCATACAGGTAAAATCACCTTTTTACACACATACACCCCTTCCCCTTCCTGAACTGCACCAAGCACTGATGGCTGCAACTCAGGTTCTGGACATTAGTTAATTCATTTTGCAAGTAAGAATTCCCTTCCCTCCAAGGAAGGGATTTTCCAAGGCTTATTCATTACCATCTATACAGATTCAGCATAAGAGGCTACTATTATGATTATGCAGGATTCTATACCCATTGTGCTCTAACTTTGCACAGTTAGAATGGCTATATAAAGTGGAAAGCAAGCAGACTTCTCCTTATCTCCTCCTCTCTAGACTTCACCCATTAACAAAGCCTGATTGTGTAGATGTAGTGAATTTTCCCTTAGTTAATATGTGGATACTGCACTGATGCTTCACACTGGACATTCCAACTTTGAGTCTAATTTAGCTCGGTTTCTGGAAAAATTTAAACTGTTACAAAGACAGATGCAATACCTTGCTTGGGTCATCCACCTGCCTTTACAGTTCAATGGTCCTCTGAAGAGATGACTATTCAGGTATCTTTAGGACTTTAAAATATAAGGTGCTGGTTTTTGTTCAGTAAAGGCATTTGGGCAGATCTTAAATGGAATAATCTTGACCCGCCCCCTTGTTAGGAAGAGCTACCAGATGTCAGACAGAATCAGATTGGCTGAGTTGTCCAGCAAAATAGGAACATTCACTCATGTTTTACTGGGCTATCATTTTCATTGGTCTGAAAGAAAGTTATAGATCATTTCTACAACTCTCCTCTCCACAAAAAACCTAGTTAAAACCAAATATGCCTTTAGTAATATTCAGAGCAGGTATTCTAAAAGAATGAACTGGAAGAGATATTAGACAGTTCACTGATGGGATAACAGCTATTAATCTCTTAGAAGGACTCTTCTCAGGTACATATTGGTCACTAAGCACATTCCATTCTTTAGGAGTACAAATTTGAGATGGTTTGTGTTTCTAAACAAGGATATATGCTTAGCATCTGGAGCCCACTTTATTTAGAGTGAGTGAGATGACTATATAGTATTATACACCTATACATGTATCAAAGTTTGCCTTTCACTACCAAAAGGTCTCAGGGGAAGTCAGTCATAGAAACACTGAGAATTTTTTCTACTAGAGCTTGTCTATGATGCTAGAACTCAAGAGTGGATTGCAACTTGGCCCAGCTAACACAACTGTAGGCTCTTGCGCTGATGCACTTACACATTTGTCAATACCAGAGTAGACAAACATTTATTCCTAGAACAAATGTTTGTAGGGTCTTAACATATAGAGGCCTCCTGATGCCACCTTGTGGTAGGAACATGACCCTGCAGTTCCTACTAATCACTCTGCAAAGATTTCAACAAAGGCCACTCTTGTTGAGGGCTCTTTTACTTGCTTACAAGCTTCAAACCACCCCATGATAGCCTTAAAGAAGAGTTCAGATGTCACACCTTAAGGGTTCTCACATGACACTTCTTGTTGTTTACTCCTTATCCAGACCTTTCTCCCATCTCATGCAGCTTACCCTTCTGGGTCTAGGACAAGCACATGCTCCAGATGAAGCCTGAGAAATGAAGAAATTTAAGACAAGGTCTTCCCAGGCTAGAAAGAAACAACAGTCCCACACATTTAGTATACATCCCTCCCAAGCTCCTTTTGGGAAAGCTAACCCAGATTTCACAGCTATCCTGTCCCTTAGGCAGGATAGTAGGCTCCAGGGCAACTCACCTGAGCCTTTCCCTCCTCACACTCTCTCAGTAGCACCTCTCTGCTTCCCTTACCAGTGAACTCTCAACCCTCCACAGGAAACTTCCTCCTGCTTATTGGGAAGCTAGGAGATCTCCCTAGCTCCCACTTGTCTGCACTTCTCTGATACAGCTCACTCTCACACCCAGAAAGGGCCTACAGAAAATGTCTCTTTTTACCCTACCACTTCCTCTTATTACCCTCTGCTTCTTTTTTATGACACTCCTAGCCCCCCCTCAGCTGAGATGAATAGCTCATTGAGTTGGCTTGGGGGAATCAAGTGAGCTAAACAGTCCCTACTGGGAGGCAGCTAATTAATCACAGGGGACTGGTCCTGTTCCCTTTTAAAGGGGCCAGACACCCTGTGACAAGTGTCTATACAAGAACATAAAACTGTGTTAATTAACCCAAGTTAACTGACAATCAAGTTAAAGCTAGTCAGAGGAACACAGCTGGATTCTGGTTAATCTCCAGTGCAAGGTGAGCAAGACATCTGACTTCAGCAAGAACCAAGAAATGATCATGTTTATAGAGCTATATTGGAGTGGCTCCTGGTGTTGGGGATTGACCGGACTGGTGACCAATACAGAGAGAGAATCAAGCACCTCAGGACTGATTGCTACCCAGTCAAGTATGCTAATGGGAACTCCCCAGTCTCTTTTAAGATGATTTTATTGGGTGCTGAGAACTTCACCAAGCACACGACAATAGTGCACTAATAGTGCACTGACAATAGTGCATGACAATCTGCTGAGCAGTGATGGCATCCTTATAACCCCCAGTCACAGACACTGCTGGAGGTGAGCCAGTTGCCAGATGAAGCACACAAAGTGACCCCAATGCTTACACCTGAAGAGACTATGCCTCCGGAGCACCTACAGCACCTCCTGGATCTGTATTCAGAGAAGCTGTCCGGGGACAGTCCTAGGGAACAGCCCATAGTGGAACCAGCAGCAGAGAAAGCACTTCAAACAGAGCCTGGTAAGTTTCTGCCTTTATGTTTGTTATTAATATATGAATGGGAGGGATTTCTGGTTTGTGGCCCTATGAAATTATTAATACAAGCCAGGATAATAGTGTGCTTCCTTCAGGGTGGAACACCAATTCCATAGTGCCCCTACACTCACACCCACACCCCACCTGGGATTCAAAATGGACACCGGGAACTGAGGGAGAAATGTTAAACAAGCATGTATCGTGAAATTTTTACTAGTTTCTCACTGGTTGTTAGAAATATGGGTTGGGGAGCTACATTTATGAGCCTTACATAACCCTCCCTGCTAATACAGCGTACCTTATAAATTGACCACTTGTACACAGTCCCAAAAAAACAAAACTGTGTGTGTATTTGTCCCGTAGCTGTCTGAAATATGAGTCCAAACAATACCATGCTGTGTATTTAGTCCACAGATGCCTGTGTTTGGAGTTCAGATTACAGCACAGGATGTCTGTCTGTCTGTGTTAGGCCTCCCCACGGCTGGCAATCTGTTGCATTTATGGTTGGATGCAGGGTGCTTGTAAGATGACTGTACTATGTCTCCATGCTAAATTAGCAGCTTGTTGATTTTACCATGATTTTTCACCCATTTTTGGCAAGTGATGATGCAAACTTCTCATGGAGTAGGAACTCCAGCTGGTCAGTTACATTCCTCTGCTTATTAAGGCTGCTTTTGTAGCTCATAAGCTCCCTATATTTCGAGATGCTGGTCAGTCACCAAGTGCCTAAAAATCTCCTCAGCCTACACAGATCTCTATCCTCCACTGGCCTGGAAAAGAAGTTCACACTTCCACTTAGGGACCTCCAGAATAACCTCTTCCAGAGCTTGCCCCATCTGAAAGGATTGTAAGAACATAAGAATGACCATACTAGGTCAGACCAATGATCCATTTAGCCCAGTATCCTGTCTTCTAATAGTGGCCAATGCCAGATGCTTCAAAGGGAAAGAACAAAACAGGGTAATCGAGTGATCCATCCAGTCCTAGCATCTGGCAGTGACAGGCTTAGGGACACCCAAAGCATGGGGTTACGTCCAGTGCTTAATTTGTAATGAAAGAGGTGCTGGGGCTCAAGCAATTTTTGTACTTTCATATTTGTACCCTCCAATTGTCACAGCCCACACATGCAAAATGCACTAACAATCAAGGAGAACAAAGGGCCAGGGACACCCAGAAATAGTTGTCCGTTTCATGTACTAACATGCTCTGTTCAGTTTTTGCACTGAATTTGGTTATTTTATTGGTCATTAGGATGGCAGCTGGTCTGACTTTCTGAGTTTTACATTGCCATTTTATTTTAAACATGTATTAAAGTACAAAGTCTTGAATTTGCATGCAAGGCTTCAATAGCAAGTTTTATTGGATGTAATGAAGTGGAACTTCTTCAAAGTAATCTATAAGCTATGGGTTGAAATACATGGCCAGTCTCAATAAAATTCAATAATCATCATCACAATAGTCCATAAACTGAGAGATGAAGTACATGGCCAGCTTTTATAAAATGCATTAAAAATATCCATACATTTCAGCACATTGAGTAATACATTGTGTGTAGAGGCAAATTAGTGTGTTTACAAAATTCAGAATACAAATTCATTTAAAAAAAATCTCCCACAGCTGCCCCACACCCTGAAACAACACAATTACAAATACCATTTTGTTTCCCCTCATGTCTGGGACCATACAAACCCACTATGTGGGTGCAAAAAGCACCCTGAATTCCATTGCAGGGGATCCAGCCCCACTAATGACAGGTGCACTTGCTGGCTGTGTGTTCCAGTTCAGCAGTATCCAGAGTTCACTCTTGGTGAAAGGGTTCAACTTCTTTTTTGTCCTCGCAGACATTGTGCAGAGGACAGCAATCCACAATAATACAGAGGGCATTGATGACACTGGCAGCCAAATGGTTCTGAAGACAGTATCAATAGGATTTCAATCTGCCAAATGCACACTCCACCACCATCCTATACCTATTGACTGTGTACCTGAAGCTTCTTTTGCCAGATCCCCTGAAATCAGGGTATGGTTTCATAAACCATGGCAACCGAGGGTAAGCAAGGTCCCCTAGAATAACAGTGGGGACAGTGACTCCATTTATAACAATGTAATTTGGTGGGAATAATGTCCCAGTTTCTCCATGAAGATGAAATCCCAATCTCCAGAAAACTCTTACATCATGCAACCTTGCCAGTGCATCCCACATTAGTGTCCATGAATCTGCCTCTGTGGTTGACCAGGGCCTGCATAACAATAGGGTAGCACTCTTTGCAGGTAACATACTCATGTGCTTCTTGCACAAGGCAAATTATGGACACAAGAGTCCCATCAATGGCCCCAGCACAGTTTGGAAAGGACATTCTCTTAAAGCCAGGAATTATTTCAGGAAAATATTTAATGCCCACCACCTTTGGGTAAATCACAGTCCCGATTGCCTCACAAACCTTTGCCACAACAGCTCCCACAGTTGACTTGCCAACTCCAAATTGGTTAGCAACAGATCTGTTGTACTCTGTGGTAGCCATCTTCCAGATGCTTATAGCAACCCACTTTTGGACTGGCATAGTCTCATGCATATTTCCCCGTGCTAGAGGACCAGGGTAAGCTGATCAAAAATCTCCAAGGATGTCTGCTTCTTCATGCAAACGTTCTGGAGCTACTGCTGGTCACCCTAGCTCTGCATGATTGTGTAATCCCGCAGTCTGTGTTTACAGTCCTACTCCAGAACCACTGGTCTATTCATGGGGATGTGTGGTTATGACAACAGGCATGAGCAGCAGCATCTGGGTCATGGCTGGTGTGTCAGTACCCCCTTCTCAGAGGTGCCTTTGGTAGGTCAAATACCATCACTAAAATGTCCACCAGCATCTCACAGGTGCTTTGTCTGATTCCTGAAATAGGAGTGAAAGTGCAAGTTGCAGAAATTCTTCCAGTGGGTCAGGATCCATTTTGATGGCAGTGTGTGGATCCAAGAATGGCTGAGCTGCATGCGTTGGCAGGCTCAAACCACTTCCTGTCATGCCCTGTAGTATGAACAGACAAGTCATCTCACAATCCATTATGAACTAAGCCTTAGAGTAGCTACAGCTGCCAAGGGTGCTAGGAACACTGGGATATGTTGCAATACGCCCCCACAAACAGAGGTCTTAGGTCGGTGTAGCGCAGTATAGACACATAAACATGGTGGTAAGGCCCAGGTTAACTATACAATGTAGACATAACCTATGTTCCTAAGTGGAACAACCCAGTAGAGCATGAGACCATTTGATACACATGGTTGAGTAGACTTCATGGGGGGCAAATATGGGGACCTATCACTGAGATGAATACAGAAAATGATGTGATCTGGTCTGACGGCATTATTTGCTTTTGGATATGTGCACAGTTCAAACTGACTTCAATGAAAATTGCAAAGGTGCATCCAAAGGTAGGACCTAATAGTAAACTAGATATTTAACCTAAATTTCCATATTTTTATCCTCTAATCTAGGACCCTCTTACTTTATAGTTCCTGGTAAGGCCTATAAAAATTTGCTCTTCAGTACTCTCTGGCCTGTTGGATATTTACTTGTCTTTTGTTTCTCTTGTTCTGTTATGTCTAGGACAGCGGTTCTCAAACTTTAGAAACCTGAGGACCCTCATTTTCATTTAAAAATTTTCATGGACCCCCAAACACCCTTCCTTTCCCCAAGGCCCACCCCACCTCTTCCCTGCCTCTTTCAACCCCATTCCCCTTCCTCCCAGTACCTCCTGCACACTGCTGAACAGCTGTTCCCCGGCATGCAGGAGGTGCTGGGAGGGAGGAGGAAGAGTTGATCAGTGCGGTACACCTCCTGGAATACCCTCATGGACCCCCATTTGAGAAACACTGGTCTAGGAGTTAATTCTTAGTAACAAAAGCTACTGGCATATAGCAAGGATGACTTTGGGGCACTCCCATTTCATATAGATAGCATTTATAATAAATGCTAGAACAGGGGTTCTCAAACTGGGGGTCAGGACCCCTCAGGGGGCCATGAGGTTATTACATGGGGGGTGGGGTCGTGAGCTGTCAGCCTCCACCCTAAACCCCGCTTTGGCTGCAGCATTTATAATAGTGTTAAATATATTTAAAAAGTTTTTAATTTATAAAGGGGGGTCGCACTCAGAGGCTTGCTGTGTGAAAGGGGTCACCAGTACGAAAGTTTGAGAACCACTGTGCTAGAAGTTTAAAAAAAAAAACCACATTGTTTTTGTTACACATTGATTGGATGCTGGCCTAGTGAGAACAGGCTCTTTGGACTTGGTTCAACACGATGGCCCAAATCCTCAAAGGTATTTAGGCTCCTAAATTCCATTGAAATCAATGGAAATTAGGAGCCTAAATACCTTTGAGGATCTGAGCCTATGTTACTCTATTTTTATACCAGCATAACACTATTGAATCAATGAAATAATGCAGCGGTTAATTAAGCCCTGTATGTTCAGAATCTAATTCGTTTGTATTGTAAATCAGCTCATTATATGAAAGATCTTTTTCTGATCTGTACTGTTCTGCACACAACTTTTTTGTTGTCTACCAAGAAAAGTTAAACAAAAAGTAAAACAAAATTAAACGATATAATAAACAACTGCCAACTCTGAAAATCAAAGGAATATTTAGTTCTTAAATCAAGTTGAATTTACTTACTGCCATATGGCTTTTGCTGGGACATAGTAATAAAATACAATGCAACACAAACCATAAAAGACATTGTATTAGTCACTGTCTCATACAGACGCAAAAAACATAAAAGCTGAACTCTGAGAATAGATAAATCATAACTAAAAGGTAAAACAAAAAAATCAAAATACCTTAGTTCTTACAGTGATTTATTTATATAGGCCGAATAACATATACAGCAGTTCTGAAAAGGTCCCTGCTCCAAAAAGTTTACAATCTAAGGCTCCAATCCTGCATACACTTTCGCATGTGAATTACTTCATCCAAGTGAGTAGTACCATTGAGTTAAATGAGACTACTCACAAAAAAAAAAAAATTTACTCACATGCATAAGGGGTTGCAGGACTGGGAATTAAGTAATTATCAACAGTACTTAAATGATCGTGAGAAATAAGCCTAATTAAAAAAAAGTATATGTTTTTCCAGTTTGGGAATTATTGAACACTCTTCTGGCTTTCTTATGGGAAAATTATTTTTTTTTAAACAAAAGTTAAGTTCTGCATGGAAAAATATTACTCAAAATAAAAGCTTTTGAGAGGGCACACCCTAATATATGTGTGTGGGCTAACAGGGAAAATCTGCTGTTGACTGCGTCTCTTCTGGACCAGTAAGGTTTTTTGTTGATGTTTCTGTTGCGTTTTGTGAATTTGCTTCTGTCAAGGCTGTATCCCCACTTTGAACTTTAGGGTACAAATGTAGGGGCCTGCATGAAAACCTCTAAGCTTAACTACCAGCTTAGCTCTGGTCCGCTGCCACCATCCCAAGGCTAATTTCCTCCTCTGGGTAGCCTTGAGAGACCTTCACCAATTCCCTGGTGAATACAGATCCAAACCCCTTGGATCTTAAACAAGGAAAAATCAATCAGGTTCTTAAAAAGAAGGTTTTTAATTAAAGAAAAAGGTAAAAATCATCTCTGTAAAATCAGTATGGAAATAACCTTACAGGGTAATCAAACTTAAAGAGCTCAGAGGACTCCCCTCTAGTCTTAGGTTCAAAGTACAGCAAACAAAGATAAACAATCTAGTAAAAGGTACATTTACAAGTTGAGAAAACAAAGGAAAACTAACACGTCTTGCCTGGCTGTTTACTTACAAGTTCGAAATAGGAGAGACTTTAGAAAGATGTGGAGAACCTGGACTGATGTCTGGTCCCTCTCAGTCCCGAGAGCCAACACACTCAAAACAAAGAACACAAACAAAAGCCTCCCCCCCCCCCAAGATTTGAAAGTATCTTGTCCCCTTATTGGTCCTTTAGGTCAGATGCCAGCCAGGTTACCTGAGCTTCTTAACCCTTTACAGGGAAAAGGATTTTGGAGTCTCTGGCCAGGAGGGATTTTATAGTACTGTACACAGGACAGCTGTTACCCTTCCCTTTATAGTTATGACAGCTTCAGAATGCCTAAGTCTAGATCATTCCAGCACAGGGGCACCCAAATACCACTTAACTGAGGCAGCTTGCTTGGGAGCCTGAGAGCCAAATCTTGAAATGTTAACAGTTTGCAGTCCCCCCTTCCCTCCCCCCCCCCCGCATTTTTTAGATGGAGGTGGATACTGAAGTAATGGCAAGCTTCAATATGCCACATTACATTTTGATCTATGATTTTGATCATGAACTTTTTGTGTGTGGCCTCCCTTACAAAAGTGTGGAAAAACCATGGCATCTCAAAATGTATGAAGGATCAACTGGTCAAAAGCTTATTTTTTTCCAAAGTGACTATGGAGGTGAATCTTGGAAAGCTAATGCTTCTGACAAGAAGAAAACTGAAGCCTTTGAGATGTGATGCTGCCAAAGACCCTGGATGGAAAAGACAATGAACACTTCTGTTAGAAATATTACTGTAGGGAGGCAGACTCTGTTGCTGGAAATCAACAGGTGCAAACTCAAGTATTTTGGTCACATCAGGCACAGAGATGGAAATACCTGCAAAAAAGTATCATGTAAGGAATGATGGTGGTTCATCATAATCGGGGACGATGAGTGAGGACATGGGTAGATGGTGTGTGGCAGATCACTGCGAGGTTAGCTGCTGAGTGTGCAAAGCTAGTGATTTAATTAGGAGGCTTCCAAAAATTCTGCTATGTCACCTGTATTCAGGCATGAATAAATGGACATTACATTACATATACATTTTGATCTAAGCACCCTAGCCCTATTGCATGGTGGGACATGTAGTTCTTTTGTGCCATGACTCCCATTAAAGTCAAGTATTGTTGTAGGCTACGTTGCAGAACCCCATCAGCTGTATCTGGCCTGTCAACTATCAAGACCCGAAGAAGAGCTCTGTGTGGCTTTCACCAACCAAAGTTGATCCAATGAAGATATTACTTCACTCATCTTGTCTAACTTCCACTTTGGCAACCATTGGTTTAGTGTAATCAGCAGAAATTATGTAATAGTAGCTTCTAAAATTAAATGATCTAATGATCACTTTTTCCACAATAAGCTTGGCAAAAAGCTTTTTTAGGTCCAGATTCCAGAAAATATCCATATTCATGAAGGGAGCTTTGACACGGTCCAAGAGACTTCAAGCACACACTTAAAAGTTAAACATGTGGTTAAGTGCTTTCGTGCATAAGGAGGGTGTAGTAGTTCCGGGGTGGGGCTCGTCCCTTCCTGGGGCGCCTGTGAGCCGGGCCGCCCCGCTACAAAGCGAATAACAGTTCTGAGCTCAGGCCCTTTGTGCAGGGGCTGAGCAGACAATTAACAGTTCTGAGCTCAGGCCCTTAGTGCAGGGGCTGAGCAGACAATTAACAGCTCCGGCCCTGGGTCAGGGCGGGGCTGCACACCAATAGTCAGTCAGTGGCCCAGGCCTTGTAGCAGGGGCTGGGTCAGTTTGGGTTAGCCCAGGCCCTAGGTCAGGGCGGGGCAGCAAATCAATAGTCAGTCAGGGGCCCAGGCCCCTTGGGCAAGGAGGAGGAGAGACTGCCACCCGGCGCGGGGTGGCAGGGGGGAACACAGGCCCACCCACTCCACTGTGTTCCAGCCCGGGGCCCTATCCGCAGCAGTCCATCTGCCGCGCAGTCAGTGGGGATCCTGACCGCAACACACTGACATGGGTTCGGGGTCTGCTATCCCCGGGCCACTTCCCATCTCCTCCTCCATGGGTACCTGCTCCTCCTGAGTTCCGTCTGCTGGGTCACAGATCATGGGCTCCTCCGGGCCCCGAGCACCAGGTAGGTCTGTTGCTCCCTCTGGGCCCTCGGCGGGGGGAAGCCCAAACCGCTCCTCAGGGTACCGGGCTCTCGGCAGGCTCGGCCAGTCCTCCTCAGGGTACCGGGCTCTCGGCAGGCTCGGCCAGTCCTCCTCGGGATACCGGGCTCTCGGCAGGCTCGGCCAGTCCTCCTCGGGATACCGGGCTCTCGGCAGGCTCAGGTCCGCGGGAGCTCGGGCACCAGCGTCTGTCCTCTCCCACTGCCGGCCAGCTACTGAGCGCTGGGGCCTGGCCTTTATACTTCCTGTCCCGCCCCTTGACTTCCGGGGGGCGGGGACAGGCCGCAGTGGCTCCGCCCACTCTGGCGGCTTTTCTGGCTCATCGCTTCCTGGGGCGCCTGGAAGCCAGGCCGCCCCGCTACAGAGGGATTTAAGTACATGCTTAAGTGCCTTCCTGAATTGGGAGCACAATGTAGATATACAGATATCAATTAACTGTATCACTTGAGAATATCAACTGTGATCTGGTCTTGGGAATGGCCATCAGGAGACCTGGGTTCTATATACAGCTTTGCCAATGATGTGTGTCACTAAGCTGAAAGGTAATACATCGGTACAAAATATTTTTCCACCAGGCAGTGGGGATGAGAGTCTTGCATGGGAAGTCTCTAAAAGTTTTGATGTGTTTCATAAAGGGAAACAGGCAAAGACGTTTATCTAAAACTGAGGGAAAAGATGGTGACACTTCCTGCAAATTTAAACTTTTAATATTTGACTCAGGAAGCCTGGAAAATGTCATACAAGCTCTGAAGGTATGTTCTTGGCATTTTGTGATAGGCTTTACCCAGCAGATAATCTCAAAATCAAATAATACACCCAAAAAAACCATTAGTTTCATTTAAAAAAAAATTAAGAATGGGTTGATGTAAGGCATATTGTTCATTGGTTGAATCATCTGGACAAATATACCATACCTTTAAGCCTGACATTGATAAAGAAACTGCCATCTCTTATAGTCATCTCTCCAAGAGCTGCCTTAGACTGTCCAATATAGACAGTATTCAGTAAAATAAAGAGGAAATTAATGCATATACAGCGCATGTGTTTTATAAGTTCTGTATTATGTATATTTACAAATTTTGTTCTAAATATATATTTACTATGAAGTGACTGTCTTATCTCACAGTTTTACTAGTTGTATTTGTAGTTAGGATTTTAAAATCCCTAACTTTTTTTTGTTAATACATGGAAACGAAAATACAAAAAGCTCATGCTTAAATAACATCTTCCTGTCACAAAAGCTGTGCTCTCTTTCTAGTCATTTAATCTGAATGTCTTTAGCTGATTTAACATTTCATCAAATATTTTATCTCTTATAGCTCGTCATGTTGACAGATTAAATTGATTTTGATAATTTGCCTTGTATGTAATCAGAACATTGCTTCTTTCTTTGATACTAGGTGGTATTTTCAAAAGCACCTAAATGACTAAATAACTAATTCGTCCAGGATTGGATAGGTGCAAATAGCTTGGAATTATGCGTTCCTCATGCAAGAACATTAATTCCAAATGCAAACAAAATTGCTCCTCTGAAGTATTTGGCTGAGCCTGGGATGAAAGTGATGTCAGGGTGGAGACTAGTGAAGGGACTGAACTCCACCAGAGAGAGTACTTCCCTCTGTGCCTCCACTTGCCACTGATAAATACATATTCTATATAAATCAGCCACTATGGCACTATTCGTGAGTGTTTTATTTTAACACTTCTTAAATATTATAACTTCCTGTGGCTCCAGTGTTTGTCCTTCCTTCACTTTCCTTCCCAGGTTACCTTGCAGTGCATCGTTCCCTGTGTCATTCTACACACGTTCCCTCTTTCCCATTCTCCTCTTTCTTTTCTAACCTCTGTTCAAATTCTCATCTCCCCAACATCCACTCAAGCACATAATCTCCTTCCCTAACTTGCTATGATTCTGCTCTATCTTGCCTCTTCTCCAGAGATTGGGAGGAGGCTACTGCTGCTGCAGATGCTTGTTTCCTCATATAATATGGCTCCACTCACCACACTGGTGGCTGCTGCGGTTATATTGGGGATTAGCTCCGCAGATCAGTACGCCCACTCCTGGTGGTTCCTCGCCTGCCATCACTTCTGCTCTCAGACGCACATTACTCCAAGGACTACAGCGTTGTCTTCATAACACAGCCCTCCCGCCGTGTCATGATCTGTGCTACCTCAATCCAAGGGCAAGGGTTACAGTCCAACTGTCCCGCCGTTTCCGTAGCGGTGACTTCAGCCAATTGTTCAGCCGCTTCCTTGTGGCCCCAGCACCCTCTTCACCCTTGCCTCAGCCTGCAAACCCTAGCAACCAGCCAGGAGTTCTTCTCTAGCTCCCCTGGTCCTTGCTAGGAGCACTGCTCTGTCCAGGGTGATCGCTTCCTTCTGCCTGCCAGGCACTTAGTTCTCCCTCCATGAGCTCCAGGGAGTAGCTGATCCTGCTCTGCCCTGCAGCTCTTCTTATATGGGCCTGCTGTGCCCAGATTGGCTGTTCCTTGCAGCTCCTCTTGCACACTACTGTGGGGTGGATGCCCTATCACACCTAGTAAATAAGAGGAAGAGCTTCAAGTCAAATTGGGTGGCACATGAGGCTCAGCAGAGGCAAGTTAAAAGAACAATGGGCAAGGCCACCCAATTCACCTTAGCTGCCTGGTGATGCACACTTAGCAAGGGTCCATAGTAGGTGCTGTTTCTATGTTTAGGTCTGAGGTGTTGTGCTGTACACTCAGCTGCCATCAGGATTAGAGAGATCAACACTGACTTTGCAGAGTATCAGGGCTGGCTCTAGGTTTTTTGCCGCTCCAAGCAAAAAAATTTTTGGCTGCCCCCCACCTCCTCCTGATGCCCCAGCCCTGGGCTCACCCCCTCTTCCCCCCGCACCCCTCTGCCGCCCCAGCTCTGGGTCACCGGTAACTTACTCCTAGTGCGGGTCATTCAGCAGGAATTTTGGTTGTGCACAGAACACAGACAGGATTGGTTCCCATATGGTTACAGAACTGCAGTAAAGTGGAACAATTTTCAGCTTGTGTGATTGAAGGATACCTGGATGCATATTATAAGACTGTCCTACATAAATGAGGAAAAGTTGAGGTGCCTTTATTATTCTTTTGTTCCATTCTTTGTTTCTATGGGGAATTTGCCAATGCAATATCACTGTCTTCCTTTTAAACAAATAAAAAAAAAAAAAAAAAAAGCAATGGCTGTTGAAAATAGCAATTCCAGTCCTAATAACCACTGGGAAGCATTTCTTGCTCAATTTATTCTACTTTTTCTACAGCAAGTTACAGTGGATCAGTATATTTGATTTGGGAGAAATGAAGTAACAGTTGCCCAAATTGAGCTTGAGCACTCCTGAATTTTGAGGGTGTTCAAATCTGGAAGGCAGGTGCTAGATTCCCTTTCTGAATATTAGCTAAATCTGGACAGGAAAAGTCAATTTATGCGTCCATGGCTCAGAAGTGGAAAGCCTCCTACATGCCTGGTACTGTATCTAAAGCTGGCCAGGTCCTAGTAGATCCTCCTCTCTATTATGTTTCATTTTAAATTCTAGTGGGATCCACATACCTCCCTTGCTAGGCTTCAGATAGAGAGGCTCATTGTCCATTTAGTGCACCCAATTCTTTCTTTGGGGGCTGCAAGGTGGGGTCACATCAGTATCCCTAATCCAGTCTGGGGATGTCTTCTGAAGGAGATATCTGGGCCAAAGCCTTCTACTCCTTGGGCATACTTGTTCCCCGTTCTAGGGTTACCTACCATACATCCGTATTTTCATGGACATGTCCGGCTTTTTGGGTTTTAAATAGCCGTCCGGGCGGAATTTGTAAAACTCTCAAAAGGTCCGGGATTTCCCTCCCAGTGCAGAGCGCGGCGCGGCTGACAGGGCGGCCCGGTCAGATTGAGCCACTTGCATCGGGGCCTCCACCAGCCAGAGCCCCTCCCCTGCTCCCCCCACTCTTCCCCTGCAGCGTCAGCGTCAGCATGCCGCGCCGGCAGCACTCTGGGGGGTCGGGGCTGTGCACTCCACAGAGAAGCGCAGCAGCATGTCTGCGGCAGAGTGTCTGGCTCCGTGTTGAGCCAGACACACTGGTCTGAGTGGCACGGTAAGGGGACCGGGGGTTGGAGAAGGGGCATGGGATCCTGGGGGGGGTAGTCAAGAGACAGGGAGCAGGGGGGGTTGGATGAGTCAGAGGTTTGGGGGGGCTGTCAGGGGGTGTGTGTGGAGAGGGGTCAGGGCAGTGAAGGGACCGGGAGCAGGGGAGTTTGGATGGGTCGGAGGTTCTGCGGAGGCTGTCAGGGGACTGGGGTGTGGAGAGGGGTCAGGGCAGTCATGGGACAGGTAGGGGGTAGGGTCCTGGGGGGCAGTTAGGGTGTGTGTGGGGGGTCTCAGGAGGGGGAAGTCGGGAACAAGGAGAAGAGAGGCTTAGATAGGGAGTGGGGTCCCGGGGGGCGATTAGGGTGTAACGATGCGGTTCTGGCGGGACCCAGCTGAGAGTGCCAATGCAGGACAAATCGCTTAAAACAGGGCAGTTTCAGCCCAAGGCTGGGGGTTTTCCACCTCTAAGCAAACCAAAACCTCAAACCAAAGCAGCCAGACAGTGAAGACTTTGGTCTCACCCCACTGGCTAACCACAAGTCACACAAGCAATTCCCTTAGACACTCCCGTTTCCCAGTATCACTACCAGTGCCACTTGTTATGGGGACAAATGGTCATGAAAACCAATACCCCAGTAAAGGAAACCCCCCCCCTCCAGTGGAGTGTCCTCTTTTTTGAGTGTTAAAATATGGTATCCCTACCATTCACAGTGCCACCATGAGCTCTCCATTCACAGCAAGCTGCACCATGAGGTCTCAGCTACCTCACTCCCTCCCCCTCCCTTTCCTGTTGATAGCTGCCAACGGAATGCTGGGAAATGTAGTTCTTTCCCTGCTCCAGGGCTGGCTCTATAGGCAGGGAGCTAACCAAGGAACTACAGCTCCCAGGGCCCCCGTTGGTTCTCAGCTCCCATGCTGGATCCCTGCCACCCCTGCAAATGTGCCACCCCAAGCACCTGCTTGCTTTGCTGGTGCCTAGAGTCGGCCCTGGAGAGTATGTGTATGGGAAGAACAGATCAGCCTTGCAGCTCAAAGAAGAAACCACCCTCACCCTACTAGTCAAATGGCTAGTTACCCAGAAGTCCAACTGGGCTTGCAAACATCCTCTGGAAAGGGTTGTGTGTTATTTTCATCCTACTGCTTTGTGTACACAGGTCTAAAAGAAGATGTTAAGTGAAAACAAATGCTTTGTTTTAAAGACAAATAGAAACTAGAAGTGGAGAAGATCTAGTAGATCATCCAGGCCCTGCCAATGCAGGATTCTTCTATAAAGAGCTGATAGGGACAATGCATTAAAGTCTCAAATTAATTGGGCTTCCATCACCTTCCTTCTGTGGGGATGGAGAATAAGGGAAACTATTCTCCAATCTTACCTGTGTCAGCAAGTTTCTGACAATCAGAGCACATTTCTCATTTATTTAACCTAATCCTTATTTATACCTCTTTGTACCCTTCTATATGATACCTCTCCCTCCTTAGTGTTTACACTTTTCAAACTCATCTAGATGATCTTGCCGTTCCCCAGCAATCATTGCTTAGCCAACCTCAGTTATATCTGGCATTTTAAAAACTCTTCCTTATAAATCAATTCCTCCTCTGCTCTAATCATTTTTGTTGTTTTCTGAATTCACTNTCCCGCCGTGTCATGATCTGTGCTACCTCAATCCAAGGGCAAGGGTTGCAGTCCAACTGTCCCGCCGTTTCCGCAGTGGTGACTGCAGCCAATTGTTCAGCCGCTTCCCTGTGGCCCCAGCACCCTCTTCACCCTTGCCTCAGCCTGCAAACCCTAGCAACCAGACAGGAGTTCTTCTCTAGCTCCTTTGGTCCTTGCCAAGAGCACTTCTCTGTCCAGGGTGATCGCTTCCTTCTGCCTGCCAGGCACTTAGTTCTCCTTCCGTGAGCTCCAGGGAGTAGCTGATCCTGCTCTGCCCTGCAGCTCTTCTTATATGGGCCTGCTGTGCCCAGACTGGCTGATCCTTGCAGCTCCTCTTGCATGCTTCTGTAGGGTGGATGCCCTATCACACCTAGTAAATAAGAGGAAGAGCTTCAAGCCAAATTGGGTGGCACATGAGGCTCAGCAGAGGCAAGTTAAAAGAACAATGGGCAAGGCCACCCAATTCACCTTAGCTGCCTGGTGATACACACTTAGAAAGGATCCATAGTAGGTGCTGTTTCTATGTTTAGGTCTGAGGCATTGTGCTGTACATTCAGTTGCCATCAGGAATAGAGAGCTCAACACTGACTTTGGAGAGTATCAGGGCCGGCTCTAGGTTTTTTGCTGCCCCAAGCAAAAAATTTTTTGGCTGCCCCCCCACCTCCTCCTGATGCCCCAGCCCTGGGCTCACCCCGCACCCAAACCCCCCTGCCGCGACAGCTCTGGGTCACTGGTAACTCACTCCCAGTGCGGGTCATTCAGCAGGAATTTTAGATGTGCACAGAACACAGACAGGATTGGTTCCCATATGGTTACAGAACTGCAGTAAAGTGGAACAATTTTCAGTTTGTGTGATTGGAGGATATCTGGATGCATATTATAAGACTGTGCTACATAAATGAGGAAAAGTTGAGGTGCTTTTATTATTCTTTTGTTCCACTCTTTGTTTCTATACGGAATTTGCCAAGGCAATATCACGGTCTTCCTTTTAAACAAATGAAACTAAAAAAAGGGGGGGAAAATGGCAGTGGCTGTTGAAAATAGCAATTCCAGTCCTAATAACCACTGGGAAGCATTTCTTGCTCAATTTTATCCTACTTTTTCTACAGCAAGTTACAGTGGATCCGTATATTTGATTTGGGAGAAATGAATTAACAGCTGCCCAAATTAAGCTTGAGCACTCCTGAATTTTGAGGGTGTTCAAATCTGGAAGGCAGGTGCTAGATTCCCTTTCTGAATATTAGCTAAATCTGGACAGGAAAAGTCAATTTATGTGTCCATGGCTCAGAAGTGGAAAGCCTCCTACAAGCCTGGTACTGTATCTAAAGCTGCCCGGATCCTAGTAGATCCTCCTCTCTATTACGTTTCATTTTAAATTCTAGTGGGATCCACATACCTTCCTTGCTAGGCTTCAGATAGAGAGGTGCACTGTCCATTTAGTGCACCCAATTCTTTCTTTGGGGGCTGCAAGGTGGGGTCACACCAGTATCCCTAATCCAGTCTGGGGATATCTTCTGAAGGAGATATCTGGGCCAAAGCTGCCTACTCCTTGGGCATACTTGTTCCCTGTTCTAGGGTTACCTACCATACATCCGTATTTCATGGACATGTCTGGCTTTTTGGGTTTTAAATAGCCATCCGGGCGGAATTTGTAAAACTCTCAAAGGTCTGGGATTTCCCTCCCAATGCAGAGCGCG
Source organism: Trachemys scripta elegans (assembly GCF_013100865.1). Lineage (NCBI taxonomy): Eukaryota > Metazoa > Chordata > Testudines > Emydidae > Trachemys > Trachemys scripta. The sequence goes on from NC_048300.1 coordinate 41,473,309, forward strand.
GCACGGCTGACAGGGTGGCCCGGCCGGATTGAGCCACTTGTATCGGGGCTTCCAGCAGCCAGAGCCCCTCCCCTGCTGCCCCCACTCCTCCCCTGCAGCATCAGCGTACCGCGCCGCGCCGGCAGCACTCTGGGGGGACGGGGCTGTGCACGCCACAGAGGAGCACAGCAGCGTGTCTGCGGCAGAGTGTCTGGCTTCGCGTGGAACCAGACACACTGGTCTGAGCGGCACGGTAAGGGGACCGGGGGGTTGGAGAAGGGGCATGGGATCCCAGGGGGGTAGTCAAGGGGCAGGGAGCAGGGGGGGTTGGATGGGTCAGGGGCTTGGGGCGGCTGTCAGGGGGTGTGTGTGGAGAGGGGTCAGGGCAGTCAAGGGACAGGGAGCAGGGGAGGTTGGATGGGTTGGGGGTTCTGTGGGGGCTGTGGTGTGAATAGGGGTCAGGGCAGTCAGGGGACAGTAGGGGGTAGGGTCCTAGGGGGGCAGTTAGGGTGTGGGGGGGTCTCAGGAGGGGGAAGTCGGGAACAAGGAGAAGAGAGGCTTAGATAGGGGGTGGGGTCCCGGGGGGGCAATTAGGGTATAACGATGCGGTTCTGGCGGGACCCAACTGAGAGTGCCAATGCATGACAAATCGCTTAAAACAGGGCAGTTACAGCCCAAGGCTGGGGTTTTTCCACCTCTAAGCCAAACCAAGTCAGCCAGATAGTGAAGACTTTGGTCTCACCCCACTGGCTAACCACAAGTCACACAAGCAATTCCCATAGACACTCCAGTTTCCCAGTATGACTACCAATGCCACTCATTATGGGGACAAATGGTTATGAAAACCAATACCCCAGTAAAAGAAAAAGGTTCTCTCGATCCCAAAGGACCAAGCCCCAGATCCAGGCCAATATAAAAATTAGATCTTACCCACAAATCACGCTGTTGCCAATCCTTTAGAATCTAAAATCTAAAGGTTTATTAATAAAAGGAAACAGATATAGATGAGAGCTAGAATTGGTTAAATGGAATCAATTACCTACAATAATGCCAAAATTCTTAGTCCAGGCTTGTAGCAGTGATAGAATAAACTGCAGGTTCAAATCAAGTCTCTGGAGTACATCCACAGCTGGGATGGGTCCTTTGTGTAGAGCTTCCAGTTGTAGCAAAGTTCCTCCAGAGGGTAAGAAGCAGGATTGAAGACAAGATGGAGAAGAGGCATCAACCTTATATAGTCTCTTCCAGGTGTAAGAGCACCTCTTTGTTCTTACTGTGGAAAATTACAGCAAAATGGAGTCTGGAGCCACATGGGAAAGTTCCTGCATGCTTTGCTGAGTTACAAGGCGTATTTGCCTTCTCTCCATGGGTCAATTGTATAGCTGATGGTCCTTAATGGGCCATCAAGCAGGCTAAGCAGAGCTAACACCAACTTGTCTGGGACGTCACCCAGAAGCATAGCATAAGTTTGCAATACAGACAGTATAGAGCCAATATTCACAACTTCAACTACAAAATTGATACACACATATAGACAGCATAATTATAACCAGCAAATCCTAACCTTGTCTAAGACATCTCATTTGACCCGCTTTACACAAGATTTGGTGCCACTACAGGACTTTGGTTGCAACCATGTTCTATATGGTCCCAGATTATATCAATAACGTCACATAGGGGAAGGGGTCCCGGGAGGGTGTAATCAGGGGACAAGCAGCAGGGGGGGTTGGATGGGTTGGGGGTTCTGTGGGGGGCAGGCAGGGGGTGGGAAGTGGGAGGGCGGGATAGGGGGTGGGGCTAACCCTCCCCCTCCCAGTGGAGTGTCCTCTTTTTTGAGTGTTAAAATATGGTATCCCTACCATTCACAGTGCCACCCAATTCTAGCACTGAGCTCTCCATTCAAAGCAAGCTGCACCATGAGGTCTCAGCTACCTCACTCCCTCCCCCTCCCTTTCCTGTTGATAGCTGCCAAGGGAATGCTGGGAAATGTAGTTCTTTCCCTGCTCCAGGGCTGTCTCTATAGGCAGGGAGCTAACCAGGGAACTACAGCTCCCAGGGCCCCCTGTTGGTTCTCAGCTCCCATGCTGGATCCCTGCCACCCCTGCAAATGTGCCATCCAAAGCACCTGCTTGCTTTGCTGGTGCCTAAAGTCGGCCCTGGAGAGTATGTGTATGGGAAGAACAGATCAGCCTTGCAGCTCAAAGAAGTAACCACCCCCCCACTACTAGTCAAATGGCTAGTTGCCCAGAAGTCCAACTGGGCTTGCAAACATCCTCTGGAAAGGGTTGTGTGTTATTTTCATCCTACTGCTTTGTGTACCCAGGTCTAAAAGAAGATGTTAAGTGAAAACAAATGCTTTGTTTTAAAGACAAATAGAAACTAGAAGTGGAGAAGATCTAGTAGATCATCCAGGCCCTGCCAATGCAGGATTCTTCTATAAAGAGCTGATAGGGACAATGCATTGAAGTCTCAAAGTAATTGGGCTTCCATCACCTCCCTTGTGTGGGGATGAAGAATAAGGGAAACTATTTTCCAATCTTACCTGTGTCAGTAAGTTTCTGACAATCAGAGTACATTTCTCATTTATTTAACCTAATCCTTATTTATACCTCTTTGTACCCTTCTATATGATACTTCTCCCTCCTTAGTGTTTACACTCTTCAAACTCATCTAGATGATCTTGCCGTTCCCCAGCAATCACTGCTTAGCCAACCTCAGTTATAACTGGCATTTTAAAAACTCTTCCTTATAAATCAATTCCTCCTCTGCTCTAATCATTTTTGTTGTTTTCTGAATTCACTCTAGTTAGTTAATAATTTTGACAGGAATATGCCCAGACCTCAAATTTTTAGTCCTGGGGACAGTACAGTAAATTCTTGGGTAACAAATAGAGTGCAGAGGGATAGAATAAAAATATCCACTACCATTTAAGGACCCTATCTTTAGAAGTGCTGAGTGCCTCCTGTGAGGAATAAAGCCCCCTCCAGCTCCCATTGGAGTTGAGGGCGCACAGTACCACAACATATGGCATTCAGGATCTGGTAGGATTAGACCTTAAGCAATATACACTCAGCATTGTCTAGTCAAGACTAAATTACAGATCCTTTCAATTTAATGCATCACTTCAGAAAGTTCCTTTGTCTATGAAATTAACCTAAAATTCACTAACTTCAGCTTTGATTGTTCTTCAATAGATTTTCCCCTGCCTACTGACTGTCACTCAGACTAATGTCTAAACTGCTACCAAAAACACCCATTCTAGCTGAATTGAGGCACTTCAAAAGACACAAAATCACGTTTTGCATTCCAATTACTTTGTAATTATCTAGATTGCTATTTAATCTTCATGCAAGGCACATGGTTTAACTCCCACATAACCTACTGCTTAAGAGAGTACACCAGACAGCACTCCTACATTATGGAAACAAGTAAGCAAAGACAGCCCTACAGTTTTAAAGGACATTTCATGCCAATTCCTCAAAAACTGATTCTACCTGAATCTATTGCAGCAGTGTGAGTTTTAAACAGCAATGTCCTAAGCCTTACGCAATTAACTCCTGTTGATCATTAAACCCTAGGAAATTCCCTGTAGTAAGGTCTTAGTCATTATAAATCACACATTGTTGGTTTGTGTGACACTCAGTTTAGCTCTTTGTGTATATATATTCTTATAACATACCCAGTATTTCTGAAGAATGAATGCCCAGTGCATCAATAATAAATACTGTTAATTTATAGGTGTCTCTCTTCCTTTCATCTAAAAAGATGCCAAAGCAAAGTACATAAAGTCATACTGAAGAGGGCACACTACACACTGAACTATAAGGGACTTTGAGGGTGTAGAGTGTTGGTCAAGGATACACTGACCAATCTTTTCTCCTATGAAAGGAGCCATGAAGTCTTAGTTGTCCACTCAAAAGAGAAAGAAACTCAATTTTTAAATTTCTCACCCAAGGGAACCCCAGGCAGTGAGCAGTATAAATACCCTGTTATATTTTACTACTTTGTGCCTAGCACAACAGGGCCCTATTCACTGACTGGCAACCTCCAGATGCTACCAGAATGCAAATAATAATACCTATATATCAATGATAGAAAGATACAGAAAGCCAGTCTGACTCTGCTAATCATTTAGGACCTGGGCATCCTGACCACTAGTGCAAGTGCAGAGGACACAGATTAGAGGAGATGGGCCTAGGGGAATGCGGTCTCTTTGACATTCTCCCTTTTCATCCCCCCCCCCCCACACACACACACACCTCCCAGCCCCTCTATATAAGTACTGTCTCTCTGACTGAGCAAGTGGTGCGCTAGATGCAGTGCCCCTCTCACATTGTATTCATGGGGCTCACTGGTGGAAATTAACAGTACAAGGTGCAGGACAATAGTGAATCAGACCCTTAGTGAGCATGCTGGTAGCTTACAGAAGGAAATCCAATTACCCATCCAGAATAATGCTTTAACAAGCAACAGATTTGAGTCTCATTGGAAAACTGTTTGTTCCAGGGGCAGAGAATTGAATACTAAAATATTTCATGTCTGTGAGAAAGTTTCTAACGCAAATGTTTCAGTGGCGTAATGTGAGCGACATGGATCTCCTGGGTCAGATATATGCACGAAGGAAAACAAAAAAAGCTGAAGTTAGTGTGCAGCAGTCAGCAGTACCGCCGACGAGAAGGACCCAGAACTTTGATTTCCATAAAGGGAAGTACCACAAGCTAGTGCAAGAGAAGCAAATGACAGCTACTTTTCTCTAAATGTGACGTTCACCAGTTTAGTAAGGATCCAGGTGTTTTGGGGGGTCCCAGGCCCAAGTTTTAGTCAGGGGTATATAGTACAAGTCATGGACAGGTCACTGGCTATGAATTTTTGTTTACTGCCTGGACTTGTTCATAATTTTCACTAAAAAATAGTGACTAACATGTAGCCTTAATAATAGTTCACGGAAGGGTGGTGTGTAAGGTGTCCACCAAGAGCCAGAAGCCGACTGGTTGTCAAAATCATTGTGAAATGTATGTACCGATAATATTTAAGGAGGTATATATCTATACTGAAAATTATGTACTTAAGGTCTTAGAGTTAAGGCAGGTCACCAGGAGGTGAAATACCTTGGAGATGATCCTTTGAGGTCGGAGGTAACAGACACCGATCTCCCTGACTGGCCGTTTGTGTACTGTATGCCTCACAATGTATGACTACCTACATACTGAGCCAGCTGCCAAATAAGAGACAGCGAAATCTACAGGATGGAACAAACAGAGGGAGGGAGGTACCCTCTTTATGAATAAAGACAAAGGACTGATCTGATCTATCATGGCGTGCAGAGGGACATAATAAAGCCTTCACCGAGGAAGCAAGCTGATGGGATGCTTGTCTTGTGAAAGGAGGGTCATAGCCAGCCTGGTTGTAAAGTGTTGCAAGGATTTTGGACGAGCAATACTTTACAGGACATGAGAATATCTTGTTAATTAAGTCTAGGCTCTCAAATGCCTGTTATGATTTTATTTTATATGTGACCATTTGTTTCCAGTCCTTCTACTTGCTACAACTTGAGTCTCTCCGCTATGTTTTGCCAAATAAACTTAGAATTGATTTCACTATATACACATCTAAGTGCTGTGTGTTGAGCAGAGGTGGAACTGGTAAGATGGGGTGTACTGTTTCTTTGAAGCAGTGAATCTGAATACTGCAAGTGTCCAGTAGACCAGGTGCTGGACAATCCAGGGAGGCGCTCAGAGGGCTTGAGGATTGAGGTATGCCAATAGCTAACCTGCAGAGTAACAGCAGGACCTGCAAAGCTTAGAGGGACATGCTTGTGTTGCCTGGGGCAGGTGAAGTGAGACAGGCACCGAACTCATTCCCACAAGAAACTACCCAGGAGCCTATGCCAGGGAAAGGGTTCCTGTTCGTGGATTGCTTGCTGATCTAGGCACCTCCCTGCAGCCTGGACTTAGATACCGATCTCTGAGAAAGGGGCAGGGCTTGGCACATTAGACGCTCCCACTGTCTAGCTTAGACAGGGAGCCATCTAGCAGGCTGGATTTGTGGACTGTAGTCTAAGGCGCGCCCTCCCTCCTTGCATTATATAGGGCAGTGGCTCTCAACCTTTCTAGACTACTGTACCCCTTTCAGAAATCTGATTTGTCTTCAGTACCCCCAAATTTCACTTCACTGAAAAACTACTTGTACAAAATCAGACATAAAAATACAAGCGTCACAGCACGTTATTTCTGAAAAATTGCTTACTTTCTCGTTTTTACCATATAATCATAAAATAAATCAATTGGAATATAAACATTGTACTTACATTTCAGCATGTAATATATAGAGCAGTATAAACAAGTCATCGTCTGTATGAAATTTTAGTTTGTACTGACTTCACTAGTGCTTTTTATGTAACCTGTTGTAAACCTAGGCAAGTATCTAGATGGGCTGATGTACCCCCCGAAGGACCTCTGTGTACCCCCAGGGGTACACATACCCCCGGTTGAGAACCACTGCTTTGAGGGGGCTTAGACACCTAGGCTGGCTTTGTGGATCACAGTGTTGTTCCTGTGATTCTTCTAGGTTTCTAAAAGTTCAGCACTGTCAGGCTTAGCAATGCAATGCCTCAGTCTTTTCATGGATCCCATTCTAAGTGACTTGCCAAAGTTCACACGGGCAGTCTGTGTCACAGCAGAGACTTGAACTCAGTCTCCCAAATCCTAGGCCAGCGCTCTAACCACTGGATCGTCCTTCCTCCTCTTTTTTATTGTCCTAAGTGGTTATCAACTAACTTTACAATCCAGTATGGGTCAGTCCTAGAGCTGGACAAACCATTTCCAGAGAACAAGGTATTATTTTAAACCCCTCTTTCTGTTTGTGAGTTATCCAGAAGGAGGCTTCAATCTTTTCAGATTAGCTCATTATTTGACACTATTTGTGTGAGTGTATTGCTACCTATGGGTCTCTCACAAATTATTTGTCAGGGCTTTTGCTTAAAATGTTTGCTCTTAGTAATTTGCTATTTGCAGTGACCGGTTGCCTGTTCTATTATTTATTTGAATGGCATAATGTGGGCTAGTGGCTAGTGCACTGGAGTGCGATGCAGGAAACCGGGGTTCTATTCATGACTTGGCCACTAGACTGCTCGGTGACCTTCAGTAAGTCACATCACCCCTTCTGTGCCTCAGTTTCCCCATCTGTAAAACAGGGGATTGATCCTTACCTCTTTGGTAAAGCACCTGGAGCTCTACGGATGAAAAGCACTACAGAAAAGCTAGATGGTGTGTGTGTTATTGGTGCCTGGGAGCCCCCGCCATAGGTCAGAACCCCATTTTGCTAGACACTGTATAAATATAGAACAGAAAGACTGTTCTTGTCCCACAGACTTTACCCATGCTGACTGCTATCTGACTGGATGACTCCAAAACCCACAAAACCTTCAAGATGGCTGCCACACACTTTCAGCATGGATGCATACTCATAGCTCTCTTATATTTTTCTGCAAATGAAAATTTGCTTAGAAATACCCAGGGTGTGAAAACAAAAGGGATCACTAATAGCATTCAGGCAGATTTACAGTTCTTGTTTGAATTAATGTTCATGATGCTTTGCAGTATTTACTTGACTTCACTCAGCCTGCACTTTGGTCCACAACATGCTGCAGGGAATGGCTTTTGAAGCTAAGGGAACTTCAAAGTTTGTTGCTGAGCTTTGAAGTTCATCCTTCTATCGACCCACTTTCAAAACTAGAGCTACAAATCCTCCCTTGCTTTGTCTGCTACAGCAATGGCAGAAACAGCAGAAATCTGTAGAGACAAACACTTCTTGCACAGAGGCCCTGTGCAATTTAACCAATCTGACCATTAAGTACTTTATCAAAAGCTTTTGAGAAGCCACACTAGAAATGTACATACAAGCATATAGGAAAAATATTTTTTTGCTAGCTCTAGCTATAACACACCATATAGCTGTTGCCTTTTGTCAGAACACGGTTTCTTCTCTACGTGCCTCCTCACCTCTTTTCATTTAAATTCCGTAGGAGTTAGAATGGCATAAATTGTTGTTGCGCACCGATATTAAAACATTTCTCCTGCTCTGGGTGACAGAGTATTTAATAATAGATATTTTTTGCTCACCTCATCAAGGTCATGCCTTCTGCTTCTAATATGCATTTGAAATACATCCTCTATTGCCCTTAGAAAGAGAACAAAAAAAAACCCGTCAGCACACAAAAAAAGACCACTCAAAAGACAATATATTTTCAAATAAAAGATACTGATTGGTCTATCAAATCTTTATAGATACATTCTAACTTCTCACTTTTACTCTAGGTTCCCTATTTTTCTACCAAAGGTATAATCATATTTTTTTAACCTCACAAGTATTTGAAAATTAAAAAAAAAAAATCTAATGCCCTTCATTCTAAAGTACACACATCAATCAGTGAGAGTTCTGTCTGGGATGAAATACAGCCAGATAACAGTAGGGTTCCCCCTTCATGCTTTTAATTTCAATCCCTATATATTCCTTTCTTCCACCTTTAATGGAGAGTCTGTCTATGGTACCAATATAACACTCAATCACAACATGGTGGCCCCCTTATAACACTTATATTGCGTGTGGGATCTAAGTTCCAGTAAGCCACCTCAGACTGTCCTGCTGTGTCCCGACCACACCACAAATTGTAACTGTGGGGCCAAAGGATGATTGTACCCTTTGTCCCAGCCATTCCTGGACAGACCAGAACCTGACAGCAAGACCTATGAAATTATGAGTCAGAGTGATCAGCAAGGTGCCCACCCAACAACTGAACCCACGGAGGAAGGCTCCTCGGACAAAGTGAACCTAAAAGACATAGCTCAGGTAAAGAGATTATAAAAAGCAGAGGTGAAGGCAGTTGTAATGGAGTGGGAACTGACCTGGGGTTGTGTAAATCTAAACAGGGGACTTACAGCTGTTTCTTTTCTGAAAATCTCTCAACAACTTGACAACGCCTTTCTAGAGACCTCTGAGAACCTACAATGGTAGTGAAGTAGGGGTGAATCTATCATGCATCAGTTGTTTTCGCTCATGCCTGAGACACAGAGCTCAAAGAGGAGACCCTAGATAAGAACCAGATGGAAGAATGAACCAGCTCGGACCTTGTAATTGTCATGGGTCGCAGCATTCTTTTTCCACAGGCTGCTATAAAGTGTGTTAAACCATGTGACTAATAAAACTTGTTTTTGTTTAAATTTGTCACTGTGACCATCTTCTCCATATTCGTGTTAGTAAAAGACATTATAAGTAACTGTCATATCTACACAGGTGGCTCAGTTAAAGAAAACATATTACGCCCCCGGGAAAGTTGGGAGATTCAGAGGGTGAACACTCTTTTTCAAGCAGCCAAAATACATAGCAAAACTTTGCATTGAAGACAGGTAACAGCTTGGCTTTCAGACCAAGATGCTAACACTTTACACAAACTGGCGTGAACACATGTCAAAAAAACCAAGACACTGGTTTCAGATGTGGATGCACAATGGCAGGTAGATTTGGTGGATATGCAGCAGGTCTCCGCACACAATAATGGTTTTAAGTAGTGTTACACTGCAACCTTTCAGGAAGAGTACTGATGTTTTGTTTCTAACTCTATGTGTATATGACGCGAACATAGCGCTATTCAGACAAGAATTTTTGAATTTCAAAATCTGTTACCTTTTGGTATCCACATAGGCCATTTGTAGATTCTCTCTCTAAACAGGCTTCCCTTTCAATAAATCTTAAGAGAATCACTAAGGGGTGAACTTTCATAGCCCAAATCCTTGTTAACCTGAACACAACCTTTTATACTTTATGTACTACAAGGTGTGTTCCGTTGTGAAAATGCTTTCGGAATGTGTTCCTTAGTCCAGTAGGTAAATCCCTATTTTTCGAGATGGCTGTGACCAAATGTAAAAGAAACATTAATGGAAACAGGTAGACATAAGAAATAAGGGTTTAACTGAATAGGAAAATTAGCGCTTCATGTTCAGATCTAGTTCTGCCCCAGTGATTGAAAACCAGACAGTCATGAAAAATGCATAACTGTAGTGAACTGGAAGTCTCAGTTGAAGTCTTCAAGCATTATACTTATACTGCATTTAGCAATTCAACTCTGAGTTTTTAAAAGGAGACCATTACTGATCAGAAGTTTTAATCTTCAAGGATATTAAATGTTGTTGATAGAGATTCACCAGAACAACATTGGGTCACTATTCACTTTTTATAATATATCTATCTCGGAGTTTTATTCTGCCACCCATCACCTTAGTAGCTGAGTGCCTTCGACAGAAAATCAACAGGAAAGTCCCCAGCAGACTTTGGTTCATGCACCCTGTAGACCTGTAGTGTGGACAACGTGCATCAAACTACATGTCCCAAGACCCATGTATGTTCAGAGCGCAAAAGGGCAAACATTGTGGCTTTGAGTTGTGGGGAAGTGAGGGTTGGGGGGAAGAAAGGCTGTGTTCTGGCAGCTGATCCCAAGGACACTTTGATAGGGACAAGTAAGATACCTATGGGAGCCTCACACAGCAGCACCTATGACTATATCAATTGAGAGCATGTGATGCACACTCTTCTCTCATTCCCATGCACCAGCTCAGCTCTACTGGTCAATGGAAACAGGAGAAGCAGGACAATGACCTCATCCCACCTTGTTTAAGGAGTCTAGCTCTGCTCTGGCTGCTCAGATCTCCCAGTCCTTGCATTACAGAGGTGCTAGACTGGGATTGTGCCCGTCTCCCACATGGCAAAGGATAGGCACCCTACACCCTCTGTGCACCCAGACAGGACAAGGCACAATCTAGTACTATGTATGCCTAGGGAAAAGCTAAAAGGTGAACTGGCAAAGAACTACTTGTGACTGTTTTGGGAAACCACACTAAAGAAGGTTAATTTAGCTACAGATGTGTGATTTTTATTCAATATTATTTGCAGTATTTTCTGATGGACACCAATCCTTCTGATTCATTTAGTTGCTGCTAGCGCATGCTTTTAAATAATATCTATGTTATGAATATATTCATAGGGACACAAAATATTTAATTAATTGCAACTCCCCAAACCTAGCAAAGCTTCAGTATTTTTCAACAAATGATGAATGTCCCTAGCAATTAAAAATGTAAACGGATCTAAACCAGTGCGTAGACATGTCCTTTTGGCTGAGCCCAAGGCAGTCAGAGACCTGTTCCATTTATCCATCATGGGGCAGGAAGCAAATCCTGAACTTTAAGTGATTTCTCCAAAAAATCCAACAAGAACCAAAACCTCACACTTGTGTGAATGGCTTTTTTTTTTTTAATTTTATTTCAATCTTAAAGATTTCGGTTGGAATCTGCTAGAAGGAAAATGAAAGATTCTGATTTGGGGTCAGTGACGAAAAGAGCTAGGAAATCCTAGCATGAATTCAACAGAAAAGAACTGAGTTCTGCAACTGACAAAATGATTCCTCTAACCAATGAAAACATGAGGTTTGCCACCTGCTCAGAGCCAAAGTCCAAAGGAGGCTACGAGACATAAAAAATAAGCGGTGGCAAGAGATCCTCTGTGATCCAGGGTTTCATAGACCAGGATGACATGAGAAGCTTCTTTCAAGCAACAAAAAACTATATATGAACCAAGCTCCAAAGACCCAATCCCTTTACGTTCCCAGGATGACACCACCCTCCTGAAGGACAATGCGGCATTAAACAACACTGAAAGGAGTGCTTTGAGAGCCTACTAAACCGCGAATCCATGGTCTCTGAAGACACCACTGAGTCTATTCCACAACACTTGGCAATGCTGTGCTTTGCCAAACACTTGCTGATCCCCCATCTTCTGAGGAAGTCCAGTGTGCCATCACCAAGACAAAAAGTTCACAAGACACCAGGCCCAGACGGCATCCTAGCTGAAGTATCGTGGAACAATCCTCCAACACAAACTTTGGCAACTCCTCAACAAAATCTGGACCTTTGAAGAAATTCCACCTGACTTTAAGAACGCAAACATTGTTACAAAATTCAAGAAAGGGGACAAATCTTTGTGTGGGAACCACTGAGGTATTGCCCTTCTCTCTATTGCAGGGAAGATCCTTGCCTGGATCCTACTAAACTGCCTTCTCCCCCTTGCTGAGGAACTCCCCAAATCACAGTGTGGCTTCAGGCCATCCCAAGGCAAAACTGACATGATCTTTGTGGCATGACAGATTCAGTAGAAGTGCAGAGAGCAACACCAGGAACTGTTCATGGCATTCATCGATCTAACCAAGGCCTTTGTCTCTATCAATTGTGATGTCCTAGGGAAGGTGCTGTGTAGGTTTGGCTGTCCACAGAAATTCATTTCCATCATCAGACTACTCCATGATGGGATGACTGCCATCACTCTGTGCAACGGCTCAGAGAACAAATCATTCATCATTCACACTGGTGTGAAGCAAGGCTGTGTCATTACTCCAACACTGTTCTCCATTTACCTTGCTGTGATCCTGATTCTCATCTGTGACCGCATTCCTGATGGAATCAAGATTGAGCATTGTATGGATGGTGAACTCTTCAATCTCTGACATCTCCAAACAAAATCTAAGATCATGAGAATTGGCATCACTGACCTTCAGTGTGCAGATGACTGTCATTCTCGCACACACACAGGCCAACCTGCAAAGTACCCTAAATCTTTTTGCAGATGCCTATCACAGCCTGGATCTCTCTCTCAACATCAGGAAAACCAAGGTACTCTACCATCCCTCACCTGGACTCTTTGTACTCCACAAATCACCATCAGCGGAGAACCCCATGAAAATGTAGACCATTTTCCGTACCTTGGCAGCCACCTCTCCCAAAGAGCCAACATTGACACTGAAATTGAATATAGGATCCGCTGTGCCAGCACATCCTTTGGAAGACTACTCCAACAAGTCTTCAACAATAGGGATCTGCAAACAGGCACCAAGATCTTGGTTTACAAGGCAGTTGTCATCCCCACCCTTCTCCATGGGTGTGAGACCTGGGTAACCTGCAGATGACATCTCAAGTGGCTGGAGTGGTTCCAATAGCGCTGCCTCAGGGGGATTCTCAGGATCAGCTGGGAAGACCGACACACTGACATCAGCGTTCTCTCTGCAGCCCAGATCAGCAGTATAGAGGCACACGTCATGAAACTCCATTGGGCTGGCCACTGTGTATGCAGGGCCGGCTCCAGGCACCAGCTTAACAAGCAGGTGCTTGGGGCGGCCAAGGGAGAGGGGCGGCACCTGCGGCAATTTGGGGGCAGCAGATCCCTCACTCCCTCTAGGAGCGAAGGACCTGCCGCTGAACTGCTGCCGCCGATTGTGGCTTTTTTTTTTGCTTGGGGCGGCAGAAATGCTGGAGCCGGCCCTGTGTGTATGTATGCCTGACACTCGCCTCCTGAAGCACGTACTCTTCTCTCAGTTAAGTCAGGGAACAAGGGCTCATGGAGGACAGTGGAAGTGCTTCAAAGACATATGAAAGAACACCTTAAAAAGGGAGGCATCAACCCAACAAACTGGGAAGACTCGGTGTGGAACAGAACACAGTGGCGCCACACCATACACCAAGCCGCAGCTCATTTTGAGGAGAACAGACATACTTATGAGACAGAGAAGCAACAAAGGAGGAAAGAAAGGGCACATCAGTCCAGCCAACAAATATGTCTCCTCCAAGATTACACCTCTCACTTCTGGGGGGAAATCTGCAGAGCATGAATTGGGCTCCTCAGCCACTTAAAATCCCACCAATGAACCCCCCTTGGCAGACGTTACCCTCACATCGAGGGATAGCCGAAGACAAAGACATGACTGATTGTGAAGGTTGGCACCTCTCCCTTCTCTAGATGGCACTTCACAAAGACCAAGGCCTAAACATGTTTGCATTTAAATTCTCTCTCCTCCTTACAGCAAAAGCACCTTCTAGTTAAGGTGCAGGGCAGCAAGTAGAATAGGAGAGAGCAGACTTACATCAAAGTACATTTTGTCATGCTTGGATTCACTGAGGGCAAACAGGGTAGTGTGGTTTATCAGAACCTTCCACAACCTTCATTATTAGAAATGTAAAACAGTGTGAGAGTGTAAATGCATAATTTAAATTAGGCAACATGAAAACTGCACATGATGTGACAGTTAGATACCTGAGTTGGCCGGGCATATTATTTTTTGATCTTCGTTAATGATTTAACGAGAGAAGTCAAATGGAGTGATGCATTGTATACTCCAAAGAAAAAAGCATTGCTATATAGATATTAATTTATTCTACCTTTTTTGTTCTTGTGTTGGGGAAAAAAAAGCCACTGTGCAACATCTCTTGCTCTGCGGCACTTTATTACGGAAGACTCAATGTAGCTCTGTGTTACTTTATCTAGGCTCGGAGAAACCAATTCAAACCAGAACTGGAACACAGAGCCATCTCGATAACAATGCATCTCACCATTTTATGCAATGGCTCAGTCCTACGAACAGATTCTGAGAACATAATGTCTGTTTACATCTACTCCATGTTTTCATAGGAAATAGGAAGACCACTGCAAATATTTCCCATTTTGTTTCTCAGCTGTGTGTGTTATTGGTGATCCTATTACGAAGTGTAAAAGCCAGGAGAAAAAAGAAGGACAAATCAAAGGGATCGATTTCAAGAATAGCATTACGGCCTTCATCTTCACAAGTCCTCCAATACTTCATACTGATTATAAAATTAGTCACAATTTCTTTTTTCAGATGACTAAATAAGAAGAAATGTCAAGTACTTACTCCTTGCAGTAACAACTTCTAATCAAAATATCATTTGTAACTTCTTGAAGAAACTGAAGGTATTTCAACTCTTCTTCTCTATACAAACATGAAACAGACCATCAGCATCAATATTCCCAGACAAGACAGGGCTTTGTGTTTTATTTCCATCCTTTTTTAATGTATACAGAAGACAAACCATAGATGGACTATGCTGTCACTTTCTTTTCTCTATGCTAACCAAGGACTTCCTATGCTGTGTTCCAGCTGACTAATAAACCCTACTGTTTGAAAATGCTGGCTGAGTGTCCCTGCAGATACTGGCAGAGGTGCCTTGCTCCCTAAGATTGTACAAAGTCTCCCTCAGGGGTCTGCCTCAGCTGGACTTGCTGAACGGAGCTCACAATGTGAAGCAGGGGTGCTGAAGGACCCGAGGTCCGGCTTAGGGAGGTGGTGAAGCCATGTGGGTTCCCCTGGAAGAAGAGTGAGACCCCTAGCGGGTCTGGCTCACTGAAGGGGTCCTCCCAAGGACTGTTCCAAAGCTGGGGCCATAGCATCAATCCTTTGGATCCATGACAGGAAGATGCAAAACACTAATGAGAAGGGAGTTGTATGGGACACATCTCTCACCGGAAGGTGCACAAGAGCTTAGCAGTTGGGAGCAGGGTTGAGTTTAAGGAGGGTGCAGGAAGGTTCTGGCTGCTGGATTAGGGATATGAAAAGGCCCAAACTCCATTGCATTCTTGTGTGCTTAATGTTTGTATAGAGTGCTTCTGGGCTCCTAATCTTCAGGGTGGAGAGGATCAGGAGGTCAGCAGGGTCAAGGGGGTTCACAGAAAGGACAGCTAGTAATGGGGGATGTTGGCCACCTAGGACAAGGGAAAACTTCGCTTTCAGCAGAATGTGCCTGTGCATTCTCAGACAACCAGGGCATCTGGGTCCAATTCAATGCATAAAGCATCTTCGTAATATTCCATATCTGCATTTTTTATATCCCTGCACTAGAGCAACTGCCCACTGTGTGAAGCTGTGCTAGCTTACCATTAGAGTGGCTTTGTTTACCAGTACATCTCCACTCATCAATCTTACCTAAGCACTACATTACAAGATGCATACACTGTTATTGTCTCACAAGGATCTAGACGCATCTACTAAAAATACCAGTCCTTGCTCTAATGGTTAAGAAACCAAATCCAGTAAATGTTTCTCATTTCCCAAAGCTCTGTGAATTCCTCCCTAGCTGTGAATTCTATTTTCATCATTGCAGTAGAGAATAAGATACACTCCATTACAGATACACTGTAGATACACCTGGCTTTTGATTTGGGATCACTCTTGCTGGCTTTGAAAATCCTTAGGAACTCTTCAGAGTACATGCAGTCCCCACTGCCTTTGTAATATTCAAGACTGGCCAAATGGAAAAGGAATCGGGGAAGCTCTGCAAGATGGTTTCAGACTTCTTGTTCCCTGTTCCTTTGACATCTCAAAAGCAAAATAAATATAGGAGAGAGTTTTGAGTCAGAAACAGAATTGTGCATTTTACCATCTGATAACTAACTATACCTCTACCCCAATATAACGCTGTCCTCGGGAGCCAAAAAATCTTACCGCATTATAAGTGAAACCGCGTTCTATCGAACTTGCTTTGATCCGCTGGAATACGCAGCCTCGCCCCCACCCGGAGCACTGCTTTACTGCGTTATATCCAAATTCATGTTATATCGGGTCGCGTTATATCGGGGTAGAGGTGTATATTAGTTTAATTTCACACACGAATATGCCTTCACTCTCATTCCCTGCGTAAAGAACTTAGGGTGCTGGACTATATTGAGCTATTATTTTTATATACCTCAGAACCTAATTTGGGTTTTCCAAAGAACTCAGTTATTTTAGCTGTTTCTATTGTAACCACACACACCTATTGTCATTATCTAGCCTATCATGCTAGATTCCTCAAATTTCTCACTTCTCAAATGCTTACATAGCCTGTTTAAATAAATGACACCTTATAACATGATACAATTTTTTGTCACTCTCCTTTAGCTATGTCACATGAAGCCCCATTATGTTAACAATTGCTCTAAAAGCACATTACATTCGAAACCAGGTCAGTTTTTGTCTCTGAATATTGCTGCCATATATTGTTACCTCATACCAAATTGGGTACAATAACCTTAACTGGATGCTGCGTGGAGTAATCTGCATCAGATCTCAGATGTGCATCTTCTACAGAGCTGAAAGATTAAATGGAAAATGCTCAATAAAGATGACTGCAGTTTTAAATGATTTTCTTGGAAATGAAATCATTTAATTTTTAGCATTAATGTGCAAACAGAACAGAGAAGTTCTTCCAGTATTTTACCTGCATAACTCTCCTGGCCTTACGCTGTATGTTCCAGTTGATCTAAGAGACAGTCTTCCGGGTGAAATGCTCTTCATTTTGTGAGGAGGATTATAATACCTATACTTTGAAAGAAATGATTGACTTGATGTCTTTAAAATTTGGGGGGGAAAAAGGCTGTTTTTTTTCTGTGAACCAATCAGAATGTTTGTCAAGGAGGTCACCACTACATGTTTTCTTCTGAGGGTCTTGAAATGTCGTCTTCCTGCTGCAAACCACCGCACACAGGTGAGCCTGGCTATGTGGTATAGTGGATAGTTTGAGCATATTAGATCTGTGAACAGGAGTCTGAGACAAAGCTTGCTAAACAATGTCTCAAATAGTCTCTCTCGCAGTTAAAACTGGTGATGGAATTCTTGAGGGGGGCTTCTGAAAGGGTACAGGTGAGTGCTGTTCTTCCTGAGTCATGGAGCAGACTTTCCCACTTGGTGCCAAATACAGGCAACTCTTATCCGGCCACTGCAGTTCAGAGAACAAAACAGTTGAGCCACAAATGCCACAGCTTACCAAAAACAGAGTGTCTCCAAAGAATCCATTTCACCATAGTATTCTGTTTAAGAATGATTAAGAGGAGGCTCACTGCCCCAGCAGGAGCTCTGCAAGGCCTTGGGTCACAATGACTTCCAGAGTTGTGCCACCTTTACACCTGGGTCATGGCCTTGCCCCCAACTCCATGCCCTTTATGGAGATTAAGGTTGGTAGTAACACTAGCTCTGGAGAGTCATTGCTCTCCCTCAGCTCAAGAGCTCCTGGTATGCTGGGCCTCGTTCAAGGAGAGGGATCAGAAGGGGAGAAAGGCTCTTCCTTCTCCACGGACTTCTGTGTATTCCCGCTTGTGGAACTGGTGACCCCTGCAACCAAGCTCACAGACTCTCTACCAAAACAGAATCCACTGGGACTGCGTCATCCACTCTGTCTTATATACACATGCAGGTGTTAGCACAACTGGTCCCCAATGTTTGGATTCAAATAGGAAGTCGTATGCTGTCTGATTGCTCTAAACATAAATGGTGAAATCCTGGCCCCACTGAAGTTAATGGGAGATTTGCCACTGGCTTCAATGAGGTCAGGATTTCATCTGTCATGTGTGCTTGCCCCTTACATAATTGTCATAGATATGAAGATTTTAAGGCCAGGGAACACCATCAGATCATCAAGTCTGACCTACTGTATAACACAGGCCATAGAATTTCACCCAGTTACCCTTGTGTTCAGACTAAAACATATCTTGCAGAAAGACACCCAGCCTTGTCTCATCCAAGTTCCAGGTAAACATTTGTCATACCACAAACAAACAAAAATCCCAAATCGTCTAAGAAAACCCAAATCTCACAATGTAGCTGGCTGAGCAATTTCTGCTCAAGACCGAGTCAGGGACTGGTAGTAGAGTAGTAGGGGGCTTGCAGGTCAGAAGTGAGGTCCTTTAGCTGAGTTTGGTGTGGAAGATTTCACAGCACCTACCCACAGAGGCAAGTCTCTGCATGCTGTGGTAATTGACAGTTAACAATCATGTAGCCAGATTAAGCAAATTCTATTTGTCTTCATTTCTTCCTGAAATAACGAAATTACTATATGGTGAATGGCACAACTAGTTGAAAGACTGTATTCAAAGAGTAATCATCAATGGTTCCAGCTGTGAGGACATATCAAATAGGGTCCCAGAGGAGTCCAGAACTGTTCAATATTTTCCTTAATGACTTGGATGAAGGAGTGGAGAGTACGCTTATAAACTTTATGGCCAACACTAAACTGAGGGAGGTGCAAAAACTTTGGAGGACAGGGTTAGCATTCAAAAGGATCTTGATCAAATTGGAGAATTGGTCTGAAATCAGCAAGATGAAATTCAATAAAGACTATTGCAAAATACTACATTTAAAAAGGAAAAATCAAATGCTCAACTATAAAATGGGAAATAAGTGGCTAGGAAGTAGTAATGCTAAAAAGGATTTGGGGATTGTAGTAGATCACAAATTGAATATGAGTCAATAGTGTGACCCTGAGTGTTGTATGGAAGAGAAGGGAGGTAGTTGTCCCGGTCTATTCGGCAATGGTGAGCCCTAAGTACAGTGTCCAGTTTTGGGCATCAAAGTATGTGGACAAATTGGGGAGAGCTCATAAGAGAGCAATAAAAATGATCAGAAGTTTAGAAAACATGACCTATAAGGAAAGATTGAAAGAACTGGGCATGTTTAGTCTGGAGAAGAGAAGGCTATGATTGGACAAAACAATCTTCAAATATAAAAGTTGTTATAAAGAAGATGGTGATCATGCTAGATTCCTCAAATTTCTGACTTCTCAATAGCTTACATATCCTGACACCTTATAACATGATTCAGTTTTTTGTCACTCTCCTTTAGCTATGTCACATGAAGCCCCATTATGTTATCAATTGCTCTAAAAGCACATTGCACTCAAAACCAGGTCAGCTTTTGTCTCTGAATCAGCTGTTCAACTGTTCTCCATGTCTACCGAGGGTAGGATGAGAAGTAACCAGCTTAGTTTCTAGCAAGGGAGATTCAAGTTAAATATTAGGGATGAGAATTTTTAACTGATCACTTTGCATTGATCCTTGGGGCTGATGAGTCAATATCACAGTTGGAAAACAAAAATGATGTGCCATTACATGTTAAAGAATCATTTGAAATAATTCACTTGTAAAAAATGAATGATGTACTTTCCATCACTGCTATGAGGAAGGACTCGTTTTGTTAGAATACATTTTCAAAAAACCTAAATGTCAGTCATTTCCATAGCATTCACACAAAAAATACAATAGCCTTTTATTGTATCATACTTTAAAGAATCATAGAAGTGCTCAGCTGAGGTAGCATTACACATACCTAGACCATCCCTCACACATTTCTCTAACTTGTTCTTAAAAACCTCCAGTGTCGGGAATTCTACCACCTTTTTAGGTAACCTGTTCCAGGGCTTAAGTATCTTTCCTGGGCTGTACATTAAGACACCTTGGCTCAAATGAGCAAACGTGTTTCAGGAAGACCTATTTTGTCAATAAGGAGGCCAAGTAAGGATAAGAATAGTGAGATGAGTAGGTTGCAGGAGGCATAAGCTGTAGCTATCATCAAACATGACTAAGGCAGTGTATTGAAGCTTATGTCAAATCTTCATGGTTTAGCTTTATTCAGCGTGAGAGTAGCAAAGGGGCTTTGGGTGTGGTTTTTTTTTTAGTTTGTTCCGCAAATTTAAATCAAATATTAGCCTTGATTTAATAACTGTGTTAAACAATTACAATACAGTTGTTTGGTTAAAATGTAAAAAACCCATAGGTAATAAAACTGCATTTACTACTGCACTACACACCCTTCAGACTACGGCCATTTGAGAGAAAGCTTGTGTCTGCTTTTCATGCACTTCAATGCCATCTTAATGCAAATGTACTCACATCCTACAATAACAGCTGGCAAGGAATATGCTTACCTTTTGCTGCCCCATGGAAACACTCCTGCAGTTAAATTTGGGGGCAGAAACTATCCGTACAAGTTCCTTCTTACATTTTTCAACTGCTTTGATAAGTCTCTCTTTTTTTTTGCTGATCCCTGTCTATACATGTGAGAATGCAAAAGGAACTATTACAAGGCTAAGCAATGGTCAAGTGATAGAATATTAGTAACTCCCCCTCCCCTGGTGATATTTCCTTCTCTTGACACCCACTTACATATAAAGATGGCAACTCCTCTGTCTTTGGAGGGGGACATCTGCAAGTTCACCCAGTCACTTTCCAGAGCTCACCAAAAAAAACACACTCCTTTGTATTTGGGGTGAAATTCAGCCCAGAGCCTTGCATGAGCCATCTACACTGGGGAGATTTTCCCACTGGACAGTGAATAGAAACTGCAGTCTCTAGTCTCCTTCTCCACTCAGTCCAAAGCGGTCGAAGGACAAGGGCTTGGAGAAATAGAGGGGAACAGAGTTAAGCCGAAATGGAGTGCTTTGAAAATCCCACCCTTAAAACTCGTATATTAGAAGGAATTGGGAATTAAATGAACATTGAAGTCAATGGGAGCAGATTTAAGCCTTCCCTGAGTGCTTTTGAAAATCCCATCGTTAATATTATCTGGTCTTTTTAGCTTTTCAAAACTATCAGCAGACACAATAATTAATCACCAAAGGTCTGATTCAACTCTCACTGAATGAAAGGCTCTTCACTGATTTAAACGGGAGGTGGTTATGGTCCAAAGTCCAGTAAACAACTTCCTGATACTTTGTATATCAACACTGCTCCTCAGCGACCTGTTCTGATGACCATTCAGGGAGCTTAATGTGAAGTGATACGTTTGTGTTTCAGCTTGTAATGTGTTTGTCAATTATTTCAGTCCAAGGTTTGCAGTCTTTTTCAGGATCACCAGTGACAAGCGTTTTAGATACCTATGCAATCAAACTGACATACATGCCATGTCAATTTTTGTATTAATACCTACCTGATGTGCTACTTCTGTCATTTGTAGGGTTGGCAGAATTTGATTTTTGTTTATAATTTTGATGGATAATATCAATGTTTATTTTTAAGCATTTTTTTTCAATTTTTATCTTTTTAAATTTTCATGGTTGCAGAACATTATATGTTTTAAGCATTTTTTTAGTTTTTTAATCAATCTAAATTTTCACAGTTAGTGACAGTAGACATTGAGATTCTAAAAAGTAAATCTTTATAACGGTTAAAACCCAAATTGTCAACATATGTCAAAATATTCAAAGTAAACAGCCTTCAGTCAAACTCAGTTTCTCAAGCAGCATTTTTCTTATTTGGCCTATTTGTAAATTTTGATCATCATCAATGGAAATATTTTTTCACTGGTTTGTGTGTGTGTATGGTGAAATCCACATGTACCAGTAAAAATGTAGTTCTTCCTAGCCTATTTATTTTTAAGGGGGAAATAAGGAAAATCCCCCTCTCTAAACCTCTGTCAGTTCCTCTGCTCTAAACATTCAATAATTTCCAGCCCTAGGAAATGTTTTCTCCTTCCTTTTTCTGCCAGTTATATTATCATTTCCTGCAAAGCTAGGCAATTGTTTGTCTTTCATATGAGTGATCTCTCTCTCACCCCCCTCTTTCATTTCCCACTAGAAATGTGGGAAACAAAGAGCACCTGCCGGTATTACAGACCCTTGTCCTTTGGTGTAGTGAAAAGTTGAAGGGGGAGGTAATATGTAGCAGGAGCAGGAAGTTGTTTTACCAAAGTTTAATTTTATAAATACTTAATTCGCTGGAGACATTTTTCCAGTCACAAACCATATGCATTCAAAATGATGTTCATTAGCATTTAATACTGTATGGTCATCAGCATTGTGCATTAACATTTGGCATGAATGCCCACCAGTGGAAAGTCGTGACTGCCAGCACCGCAGCTTTAAGTAAGCTTAATGGATTTATTTGATTATCCATAACCCTGTTTTCTTATTAGTGTGAAACTTAATTAATCAAAGCAGGGGGCATACGTGGGGCAGCCTGTTTTTCCTGTCACCAGTCCGCGGCTCGTTTGGGAGCACATCAGGAGAACTCTGTTACAGTTTATGAAAACAAGCACACAACTTACGCTACAACAGCTTACTTTGCACCTTAAAAGTACAAAAGCAAAGACATCTTGAGTTTAAAATGCCACAGACCATTGAGCCCTTTTCTCCTTATGCCTTGAACGTAAGACCTATTTATGTAGCTGTATGTAACCATCTGCTGACCTTGCTTCTTTTTGCCTACTTTATCTCCATAGCTACTCTATCAAGTTACCTTCCTACTGAATCTACATTGAGGGAGAAATCCTGATCCTAGGACATCAATGACAAAATTCCCATTGACTTCAGTGGAACCAGGATTTCACCTCAAATGTGTCTTCCATGTGGCATCTGAGCATTGGTTTTTAGCTTTCTAAATGAAAGGGATATATCTGAATGAGTTGTGATATGTAACAAAGCTCTGTCTCTTTATAATGTTATTTATATTACAGTAACATGTAGGGGCTCTAACCGACATTGTGCTAAGTGCTTCACAAACACACGATAAGAGACAGATCCTGCCCTGAGGAGTTTACGATCTAAAAGAGAAATAACATACAAAAACCAGAAACACACAGAGGTGAAGTGACTCTCCCAAGGTCATGTAATAGGTCTGTGGCAGGAACAGAACTCGTGTTTCCTGACTGTGACTAGACCAAACTGCCTGCACATTATAATTAAAATAAAAATTATATAATGGGGACTAATTGTGCTGGTTGCTGTGCAAACACCGATAAAAGCTCAAGATATTAGACTCTGAATTATAGTTACTGAACATAATCCTTTTGCTTTCCATTGATCTGAATAGGATTTAGCATTCTCACCATATTCTTAATAGGATGATGCTATAATCTCATGTCCTTGCAAGCCTGGAAGCCACGCTACAAGGCTGAAGGGAAGAACTGATTTCACCAGTTTTAGCTATTGTTCATAGCTATCACTTTTTTCAATGCATCAAAAGCCCTTCAGCCACTCTCAGGCAGTCTATGTCCAAAATGAAACCTATCACCAAATTGCCTTTTGGATTCTAAGCATCTAACTGCTTTTTAAAAAAAAATCAACTATTTCTTCGACAAAAAAACAGAAATATTGCTTTTTGTAGGACCTACTTTAGAAAGATTTTAACACTTCTGCTTATTCAGCAGCAGCACTTCATGCTGAGTTCAATGACACTTTAACAAGTCATTGACCCACTCCTGCAGTAAGCTGGTGGTGCTTTGGCCAGGTGTAACGCCTTGGCTCTGACACACCACTACAGAGATGCACTGCGACTTCTCTCACTTCAAAGTAATGTCTGATATCAAAAGATGCCAGTCAGGAAAATCTCCTGGGCTGGCTTTTCTAGCCATTTCCAGTCCTCTTCCCCAACAGTCAGATTCTTTTTTCCAGCCAGCAAGGATACTGCTTACACACCTCACCCGCACAAAGTCATTTGGAAATGGCTGGCGTGTCCAGGCTGGCTGACAACTCCCACAAAGGGCCCCCCTTGCTTTGCTCACTCTCCTACAAGCCCTCCTAGCAGTGCCCTCTCCAACTTTTCTCTTCTTTTTAATGATCCTCCCCATCTGTTTCTCTCCCTGTGCTCCTTCTCCACATCCCATTGCTCCAGTTCTGTTAAAGCCCTCATACCCATACTCCTCCCCCCCCTGCAATTCACTGTGCAATACTCTTTGCACTCCCCTCCCATGCAACAGTGTGAACTGTTTCCTGGGGACAAGAGGAGGAAAAAACACAAGCAGCTGACTCCAATTAACTACTCTTTCCGAGGCAGCTGGGAGGGGGAGAGGTCTGGGGTCTATGTAAGCCAGACCCATCTCATTCTAGAAAGAGAGGGGTGGAGGAGAGGCAACACTTAAGACTGAAGGAGTGCCAAAGGGAAAACAGTTCTGGAATGAGGCAGGAGGAGAGAGAATCCCCTTAGGGAAAAGGTATCGAATTTGGGAAGAGCAGGGATAGGCTGGGGCCTGCCTCCCTAGGAGACTCTGGACTTGGCTGGCAGATAAGAGAACTTTTAGGAAACTGGGACTAAAGACTTTAGGTGTGGATGATGGTTTTTTAGAACTACGTTTTCTGCGGTTTCCTTGTTTTCTTCTGACCATTATAGAAAGGATTGGGGGAGGTCATCCTGGCCTACGAGGCAATGGCTTGGTGACATTTGGAGCTGTGGGATTCGGGGCTTAGCAGGAGGACCAAGTCACCTTGGTGATTGTCTACCAGAGTCCCTGGGGCTGGTGAAAATCCAGTGATTCACCCCCTCCAACTCAAATGTGGTAGCATTGCCTACTATGCCACCATAGATCACTATTAAATTGACCAATGGAAGAGTTACAAGTGGAAGCCATTTTTACTTCTAGCCTGTTATTACTTTTTTCAAACACAACACGCACCAGTTCTCTTCAGATTATGCAGTAATGTGCTCTTTTAGTGTTATCTACTATCTTATCAAGCCCAACTGCTCAAGCTATTTAGGTTACACTGCTCATAAGCAAGAATTTTCAAAGGGCACTAGGATCATCTTTCTGTCTCTACTGCTCCATATAACCATTGTCAATGCCAAAGAATTAAAAAAAAAAAAAAAAAACCTGTAAAATCTATATCCCAAACCATAGGTGTCTTGTTTCTTTCATGGGAAGAATAGTGTAAATCTATGGAAATCACAGACCTGGAACTGGTCTAACACAGCGGTGAATTTGGCACAACAGGTTTTGTTTTCATCATATTTCTAGCCTCCTAAACGACAAGAAACTGGTAAAATCTCTTACAGCCATTTTGAACATCTCCCTCTATTCCTTGAGAAGGGGCTGGTGTGAGGGGAGGGGGGCCTCAGTTGCCAGTTTTGCCTTGTGCCCTGTACTGATCAAAAAAATCAAGAACCATTCCTGATTATTCTTGCAAACAAAATTTCATAACACAAAGCTGGGATATCAAATGATGCTTTCATGTTTTTGTTTTACCAATTCCCAGAGTCAACCAGTCCTGCGTCCATCCGTATGCAATGTAAATGTGTATCTCTACTTCTGGAATTAACTCCTTCCTCTAGTTGAGCGGTGCCAGTCATTGCTGGCCTTAGGAGATGAAAATACTCACTGTTTTCTCAAATTTCCGAACACATTTATTTATATCTGAATATACACGCCCTGAAATAACAAATTTGGCTGCACTGTTATTCCATGAGAATAAGTTAACTATTAAACTACATGATGATGATGAAATATACAGAAATAATATTTAGTTTACCTGAAAATTAATAAGAAGGAGTGGATTCTGGGTGTTCTTGACAAGCATATTTTTTCCATGTCCAATGTCTGCTTTTTCTGAAACCTTTGATAAACCTAAACCAAAAGGAGATGGGGATAAAAAGCAACCGAAGATCCATTAGCATGCAACTGGTATACTGCAAAAAATGGAATTCTAAAAGCTGCAGTACCATAAGCACATGCGATTTCTTTCAATTCTATTAAGTGCAGAAAGTTTGCTGAAGTTTACTTTGCTTTGACAGTGGCATAGAGAAGTCCAATTAAAACAGACTCAATACACAATGCTTGTGGTAGCGTTCTTGCTTTCTGTGTGCTGAAATGGTACTAGTAGTATCATTTCTCAGCCGAGATTAAATAAATGTATATCTTTACATACACTCTCAACTATCACTATATTGGCTCACTGTGAGAGGAAGGTGAAGGCACTGGTGTCCAAGTCAAAAGATCTGAGTTCAATTCCTATCTCAACCTTAGTCTTCCAGGATGACCTTAGGCAAGTTAATTAACCTCCTTGTGTCTCAGTTCCTCATCTGTTAAATGGGGATAAGATTACCTTCCCCCCACTCTGTCATGTCTTTTTAGGCAGTAAACCCTCTGAGATTGCCTCTGCCAATGTATAGGTGCAGCATCTAACACAATGGGGCCCTCATCTCAGTTGGAGCTTCTAGGCATTACTGTGAAACTTGCAGGAAAAAGAACCAGTTGAGTTGATTAATCTGTCATAGATATTTGAATATAATATAGCACATTAAACTCAGACATGTGGTTGTAATCTCACTCACTTCATTAGAACTCTTTGTCACACATGCACAACTGTTTTCATAACTCATAAAATTAAAGAATTATTAAAACACCTGCACTACAAATTTTATAGAGCATTAATGGGTGTGTGTGTGGGGGGGTGATTGTATGTGTATAAACAAGTTAATTTTCACAGATTGCTGAATAACCATCAAATTTTCCTAGATTTATGGTGACTAATACGCCTACATCCTACAGGGAAAAGGCTCTATTTATGTAATTGATGAATATAGATTGCCCACATAGGCTGCAGCTCTCTTGTGGAAAGATATTGCAATTTTGTATTTATTTGAACTATTTCCTTTTAACTGTTTAAGTCAGAGCTAACAGACTGAACCCAGACCTTGTTGCTCCACTGGCACCTAGAAGCGGAGTTATATATATGTATATAAAATACATTCACACTGGACCTGATTCTCACTTCACTTATACAGATTTTAGACCACGTTAACTCCATTGGGCCAGAGTGTCAGCTGGTGTAAACTGGCATAACTCCATCAAGATTTACAGTAATTAAATTAAGGTAGCTCTCAAACTTAGTTTCTGACGTGGTCTTGAAAGGAATGCACCCAATGCCTTTTCCTCACAGAGTGAGTGCACCACCTTTGTCGCAAACCTGGTTTCCACTGATTCTGACAGTGGGAAACCCCAAAGTCCTCCTGAGCAGGCATTTTCAGCGCAGCAGCCAGGCCGTTCGGATGGCCATGAAATCACGTGTGTTTTCAGAGGTCCTGCCACTTCCGTGGCTTTTGAAAGTACCTCTCCTTCCTTTTATCTGCAACAGTGATGCTTATTTGTGAGACCACAGATTATGAACTGTGTCTCACATTCTGCTAGACCCTGATGTGGATGCAGCAGATGCTTCTACTTCTCAGCCATGAGGCTGATAGACCCTTCGCCCCATCCTTTGCGGAAAGTTGAGTGCTGGGCACTTGCTCCCCATTCTAATAGCAAGAGCAACAATCTCACCAATATGATGAAGACTTGGACCCAACCATGTGTTGTGCAGCTAAGATAGCTCATAGATCCTCCCAGTGCCACTATCCTTCTCCCTGCAACATTTGCCATCAGACTGTAGAACATCAACAGTAGTTTTGAATGGTAGCCATTACTAGTTTGAAGCGTACAAGCCTCATTATTGTTTGACCTGAGTTAGTTATCATTCCATAGCCAATACAAGAGACCACCCTTATTAGTCTTGCTCCTATCTTAGAGACCAATCTATAGCATCTCCACATGTATTGGGTACAGTTTTATCTATTTTACATATCCACCCACCAATGAAGCAGTTTGCTGATGACCTGTTTCACTTTGTGTGAAACTGGTAGCGTTCAGCATAAGAATCCCATTATTAAAGATGCAGCATTAAAACCTATAGTCCTGCCAATGCACTAACTACTATGAAGTCTCTTCTCAAGACTTTCCCTGATCAAAGGGCAAAATATTCTGGTTGAGAATCAGATACTTGCTGCCCAGCCCTAGTACCGAAGTATTAAACTTTCCAACAAAAGTATACCTGGATCCCAATAGCCCTAGGATCAAAGGGTCTCATGAACTAGGACAATCTGTAAACCACTTTTTTAAAAATACTGGAACTACCCAAAGGTGGCAAAACTTTTTTCATATATAAAATATGTCTTGAAAAATATTTGGTTTGACTTTCACAAGTTTGCCAGGTGAAAATGTTTCGGTCTATTTTTGTTCACTCATATTTCTTATCAAAGGCTGTTTCTATTGGAAAATTCTGTATGACATTGGTTTTCTTCTGCACTATTACGTTATGTATTAAGATCCCTACTGTACATAACCATTTCCCTTTTTGTTGGCGGGCTCAGACTGTATAACATAAATGAGTCAGAAAAGCCATAACAAGCTTGTGCTGAAAATATATTAAAATCTGATGTACCAGAAAATGCATGGATGCTATATTTTGTATGCCATTCTATTCATATTTTATGTTCTAAAATTATGACAAACAAAAAGCACAGACAGTAATGCAGGGTTCTGGTGCTATCAAATTTCAATGGTGGCAGATAGATGTAAAACAGAGTCCTTATTTAGGAACACGCGCTAGTACGCTGTCATTTGTGCACTATGCTGAGACTGCATCTAATTCAAGTTCTTAACCAGATTCAAAGGCCCATAAAAAGAGTGTTTCCACACAGTGTGTGGGAAATGAGTTCCCCTTCTTGAAGTACATACAGCTAATTATCACCATACCCCTAGCTACTCTAGAGCACGAGGCTATGTAAATGGGAACATAGTAAAGGCAAATGATTGTAAGGAGAAAAAAGCAATTTTAAATCCAAGGTCTATCTGAAGGCTTCCAGAAGAAAGTCCTACAAACTGGATGTCTTAGCACCTGCCCTGCCAATATATGCCTTAATCAGTGAAAGTATAAACATCTTGTAAAGCAGTGCATTTTCAGACCGTCAAAGGAGCTAACTACTTACAAGATAGAGGTTTGTGGTGTATTTATTCTTCATTGAAAGAAACAAAGGATTGGCATACAGTATTTGTGCCATTGTCTCAGAATCTGGATTTAAATTGATCTCAGCAGCTCTTTGGGTTTGTTGTTGAATGACCTGAATTTTCTTCTTGCAGGCCAAATGCATGACCAGTATTTTACAAGCGCTTTCCAAATGCATGACCTGTATTTACAGGAGCATGTGGATTAAGACAAGGTAAGAAATCATGAAGAATGATTGTTGTGATACCAGAGTCTGTGTTTATCAAAGCCATTGCCCATTATGGTAACCTGTGTGGATTTAAAGGGACGCCATGCTTATTAAACAGTAACATCATTAATAGGGGAAAAGTTTTCTCAATTTTTTAAATGAAACAAGAACACACTCTAATCTTCTACCAGGGAGAATATTAGCTGTGTCCTCATATCACTCTAATAGCCTGACAAAACATCCCCTGTTTATTCAGTACTTTTCAAAATGCAAATGGTAAGCAGAGGCCTATTTTTGTAGCCATTAAGTCATTGTATACTGCAGGAATGATTTGCACATCAACCACATTAGCTGTGACTGTAGTTCCATTGTGTTAGTGTCCTATTTAAAGCTTTAGAGGAAAATAAATGAGTACATCAGTTCCCATGGGTCACTTCACTTTTACTTCTTACCTGTGGATATGACACTCTTGATATATTGTGATTTTGTCCATTGGTGCTTACAAACCTTTATGGCACAGGAAACAGTCATTTCTGGGGTTCATCTGTCAGAAAGAGGACTGGCTGGGCATCTAGTGCCTTTCGGTAAAGGTAAGTATTAAAGAACAATGGCCATATACATCTGCCTGCTACATTATTGATGAATAAAAGGCAAAGATACCTTGGGGCCAGCTTGCAAATGCAGCCGCCCATTGACTTCAGCTTCAATGGTGGGTGCTCAGCACCTCTGAAAAAAATCAGACTCATTTCTACACATTTAGGGCAACATTCACCTCAGTGCCTAGAGCCTACAATGGGCTCTCCACACCACTTCAACCCTATTGTGCTGGCAAGGGGTACAGGAGGACATGGGTGGATCACATGGGGATATGAACCTTCTGCCCAGTTGGATCACAGATCTGTGGGGGAACCCTGAGGGCTGAACACAGAAAGGTGGTGCCAGAGAATTAGCTGTTTTGGGGATCCTTTGATTTTTCCCCTTTCCCCCATCCCTGAATGGAGGAGCAGCACTAGGGGCATAGAAGCCATTGAGCCATTTGCCTGGAGAAGCCTCCACAGAGAGCTCTGTAGGCCGGGATGGAGGGAGGATGCCTCCATCACTTCCCCCTGTGCAATTCACAGTGCCCACCTCAGTTACTTGGGGTGGAAATTGGAGAAATGGAGCTCTTCCATCTCTGCTGTGATCCTATTGTAACCCACTTCTCAGTGTATGTTACGTGTCCCCCTCTGTGCTTGATCCACAAGGGATATGAATCGAGTACAGCTCCCACCTAGAAGACCTAGTGCTCTACTTCAAGCTATAAGGGGTCACACTATTAGCTCTGGAGATCACAGGTTCACTCCCTGGTGACAGCCAAGATGGTTTTTGGTACATTTTTAGCACATCAGTGTATCTTGGTTAGCCTTGTTATTGAGTTTAATTAAATGGGGCACCAGTGAGGTCCAGAGTTTCTTTTGACTTCGATCTCCAGCTCAGAAGAGACAGTCACAATTAATATTTTTATACTAAGCAAAACACGTTGGGGTAGATTTTCAGGGTACTGCACAAAGTTTTGTCCAGTGGATTTTCTTACAATACTGGGAGTTGTGCAGCTAGACCCCTGTGTAACACTTGAAGAATGCTCTGCTTTGAGATTTAAGCTATGGACACACTGGCAAGTTAAGGCAGAGTTGTTCATTTCCTTGTATTACAGAACTAAATGTAAGAGGTGAACTATCTACCCAGAGAAGTATGTCTTTGGTCATCTATCCCTTTAATGGGAAGATAGAAGATGGAGAAAAACAAGTGCCACTTAAGGAGGATTGGGTCTTACTTCATGTATGTTCAGTGCCTAGTACAAATGGATTGCAGTGGGGCCTCTAGGTATACTGTAATGCAAACAGTACATAGTATAATACCGTATATCTATATAAAATGAATACACCTGTTATAGAAATGTAGGTACTGTTCCATCCATATACATCACTTTATCTGAAACATTCCCTATTGTATACGACATAGGTTGAATAAATTCTGTCCTCCTGATATTTCTGAATCAATGAAGTTTGTGTGTCTGTATATGTTTTTTCCCCTAAATACTAAGCTTACAGTGGGGCTTCTACGGTACTTTGCTTCATTACTGTAGAACTAGTTTCATAAAATGGTTAATGGAAAAAAACATAAAAAGAACAAAATAAATGAAATGCACAGAAGAAATATTAACATTGTTAATTAGGAGGAGTTATTCCACCCCACCCCCCAAAATAAGAATGAAAAATCTAAATTTTCTGCTGTTATGACCCTTAAATTGTCCTCTTGTGTTTCTGTGTTGAAGAACACACGTAATCTGCTAGTCTGAGCCCCCAAAGATGTAGTGTCCATCTGTGATCTAGGGTGAACATAGCTGTAATGTCTATGCTCTACCATAGCCTTAGCCATGAGTTTCTTGGCTTCCAAGTTTGTTATACTCTGTGATGTCCTAGTTTAGGTATCTAAATAATCATAATATGGAGCTATGATTCCACTGTGGACAATAGAAACTTTCCATTTTTCCTGATTTTTTTTATTTGATAAGATATTGCACCTCTCTGTGTAAAGGAAGTACATGTTACTAGCTATACAGCCATCCCATAGAGAAGCAGAGGAATGCCTCACAGGGGTGGGGAATGAAGGAACCTGTCTGCATGCCAAAGGGATGCTGTGTCCATGAGAAGGGGATGAATTTACTGCTCTCCATGTGCCGCCAGGCTCTTTACATTTTGGGAGAGAAAGGTTAAGAAAAGATTTCCCTGCACACCCAACTCCAATGATACTTCATGTTTCAGCCAACAGATGGCATTAGGATCTAGTGCAATGCTCCTCTGCTTTAATGATATCACTAAATAATCACAGCCTGCATCTACCTAGATATTCTTTGCAGCTTCATGAGCAGTAAAACATTGTCTACCTTATGGCCAGTGTTGATTAGCAAGGAATACAAAAAGCTGGTGAATATCAGTTCTATGTATATGAACTAGAATTTCTGGGTTGTGATGAGATTTATATCCCAAATAAACAGTCAATACTAAGTCCCAGGGCCTGGGATTTAGCCCATATCAGTACAAATGTGCATCGCACAGTAGACGCGATTACTTTGTTATCTTGACCACACTTTGCATGCTGCAAACTTTAGTTATACATGTGCCTTTTCAAAACAGCACCAGCATAGCACAACAAAATGAGATTATCCAAGACAAATATTTCTAAACCAAACAAATGAAGCCAGATGTATTTGGAAAGGAAAACAAAACCATACTCACATTTAATGCTAGTATGCAAACTCTTTGGTACAGATGAATCAACAGCAGCTGGATTAACAGAAAAATAAGTATGTTTATCTATGATCTCAATATTTCACTTACATATCACAGTAGAGAGCATTGGACTAAAACTGATGGGGATGAACACTGGGGGTCTGATCCGGCAAGTATTGGATTCACTGGGAACTTTGGGTACTTGGTGCCAAGGTTTAAAATAGTAAAGATATTCATATTTAATTTTGTTTACAACCAACTAAAATCTATTATTTTTCTAATCACCTGCACAGTTCTTCCTCTTTGTTCTTAGCCATTATTGAGCCATGCCCCAAGATAGTCTAAGCTGGTGTAGCTCCACTGAAGTAAATGGAGTTCTGCTGTTTTACACCAACTGAGTTTCTGTCCGTAACTTCTGGATGAGAGACATGAGGGGTGGGACAACCATTCAGCTGACTGAATGGCTGCCTCTCACAGGCAGTGGGCTGGCGCCTGTCATTACTCAAGTTGTGCAAAATATTTGGAACACGATTTCAAACTGGACCAAACTCACCTCCTTCCAGACGTTGTTACAAACTTAAAATATCATGTTGGATTCACAGGGACTAGAGAATCAAACAGTCCCTGGCCAAATTGAGCTGAGTTAGGGTTGATTTATGGTTACACATGGAAGTGTCTTGGGCTGTGTTTTGCTTGGGAGTTTTCCCAGAACCTAAGGGTTGGAAACCACACAAAGCAAAACGTGCAAAATAATTCACATGAAACCCTGCCTCCTGGGATTGCCATTTTTCTCATAGCTCAAATCATCTTGACAAGACACAGTCAGCCGGGGGTCTAGCCAGATTGTGACATCTATCGTAAATGTACACTGAATATTGTTACATGAGTGGAACGGGTGAGAAAACTCCTAGCTAAGCATTCATGGCATCCATGTTGTAGCAAGCCTGAGACACTATGTCTGTGCTGCAGTGACGTCTGATTCAGTGCACTAAAAATAACAGCATAGTCATGGTGGCACAGTTGGTTGCTCTGGTTAGCCGCCCAAGTACAATCCCGCCCGATCCCCTATGTACATACTTGTGCGCTCAAGCCATTGCCTGTGCTGTCAAGGCTGTGCTACTATTTTAGCACACTAACTTGAGCAGAGCTAGCATGTGTATGTCTGAGTTGGGAATCACCCCTCCCAACTGCAGTACATGTATCCTCAGATGGAAACAGGTTTGAACCAAACCGGATCCAAACATGAGAAACTCATTATCAGATCTGGATCTGTATTTTGTGGGTTGGACCTATCTCTACTTATAATACCGTGAGGGATAACAACAATAAATACAAAATTAAAGAATCCTGTGACAACAGCACCCTACTCCTTTCTATGGTATTAATCAGGAAAGATTAAACTGAAGCTAGCCCAGGTGTTTGGAAAAAGCATCCATTGTTACCCAGAATCTCTCATTCAGGGGTAACTTTGGGACAAGTTACAAGATGATGGGGAGATTCAATTTGTTCCTAGGCTCAAGAAGAAGCCATCAGTCCTCTATTGCCACCCTAGCAGCAAGTGTTAATTTAATATAATTTATTTTTGCAACTAGTAGTTACTCTTTTTTTTTGTTTGTTTGTTTGTTAATTCAAGTTTTATTTTGTAAGGCTAAACTAGAAGAGACTCCATGAGGAGGACAAGTAACATCCAGCAGCCAACAAGGAAATCCTAATATAAATCCTATTACTCTTCTCCTTATGCATGCAACTGTAGCCTCATCTATAGAGTATGTACTAATTATATGAATACATACACTACACAATAAGCACTTAACACTATACATATGTGGAGGCATTCCTCCCCAAATGATAAATAAACCCCTATCAGCTGGTTTTAACAATTACTTGAACAAGTACCAAGAAAAAGCACAGGGGGTGGGAGTTGCTCCGTTTCTCTTCCCTTGATGGCTAACAGATTAGCAATCAAGAGGTGTTTATCCTAATGGGACCCACCAAGTAACTAAGCTGGAGGTACAGATCAGAGCACAGCCCTGGAGAGCTGTGAAACTAAGATAAGGTAGCACATATCTGTGCAGGTTCTGAACTACTGCAGCATAAAACTCCAATGGTGAACTCTTACTCCATAGTAACTGTGGTCTGGAACCAATGGCGGCAGCCCATTGTAATGGCACCCTTTGGTGCACTGGTGTCATCTTCGGAGCAGTATGATCTCGTCCCCAGATGGCAGTATACCAAATTTGGGGAAGACAGGCACCTCAATAGTACAACACAATTCAAAGCTATATGCTGATAAGGGAGGGAGAATGGACCCCAGAGGAGCCACATGATTAAATACACTTAGAGAAATAAGAGGGCTTTAGAAATACTGGTTGCCAACTGGCTGGAAAAGAGGAAGTCACTTACAAATAGAGCAAAGTTCCAGTTTCATTTAAAGGCCAACAGCTCCATTCTCATCTGAAATGCACAGGCATTATGGATTATCACCAGACACTATATCAAAGCAGAGTTTGTACAAGTGCACCTAGAAGATGTTTCAGACCGGCAGAGGTGTGTTCCTCCAGGTGTCTGACTAAAAATCAGGTCAGGAAGGCCATATTTTCAAATTAGAGCGGAGATTGCTCAGCACCTCACTTAAATAAGGTCCTGAGATAAAGGGTTTTCAAAGGTACTGGGCACTTACAGCTCTCATTGACTTCGGTGGAACTTGTGGATGGTCAGCTCTTTGAAAGTCAGACCATCTCTGGATAAAAGAGGGGGAATGTGGATGTTACAAAGTAATTTGAACATGTACCCTTGAGATTTGGTGGTATTTTTGCTTGTGCTAAACATTTATTTTACAAGAGGAGAACCTTGCAAGATTAATCTTTCTACATTTCTCTGTACGTTTAGCCCCACAAGGAAAGTACAGAAGTAATTTATGAAACATAAGTAGTAAAGTACGTTTTAATATTTTGTTTCTCAGATGTGACTTAGTGCAGAGTTTGTTTTTTGTTTAATGCCCCAAATCAGACTTTTAAATAAAAATCTTCAGACTTTCCTAGTAAGACACACAAGTATTAGAAATATTTATCAATCAGAATAGGTTTGATTTATAGCTACCACAAAAAGAAAACTAACAACATTACTGAATTTTGCTATGGATGAGCAGTATCATCATCTGAACGAAATAAAATTTAAACCCATTTGAACAACTAAGATATAGTACTGGAGAGCTTGTTCTGCCAGAAACTTCTCCTCATAAATTCTCTTTTGTGCTACAAGAGTGTAATAGACTAAAAATCCCCTAAAGATTATTTAAAAAAAAAATCCTTGCATCAGTCTTCTCCCATGTGTGGCTGGCCCCCCTCTCTCCTCACTTCTCTCCTCATGGCCTGAAAGATAGCCTTGGTTTAACTAACAGAAAAGAGAACAAGTGTGAATTATGTATAGCAGTCTTCATTGCCCTCAGGTAGTCCAGCTGCATCTGTATATTTATGGGCAAAGCATTTGCTTGGGAAGAAGGGTATTTGGGTTCTACAGACCCAGGTGTGCATTTTTCTTAATTAAATGTATTAGCCACACATGAGCAAAGGTCATTTAAACCCAACACTATACAGCTGAGGGCCAAACATGTTTGTGTATGAAAGGTTAAAAAAAAAAAATGTGGTGAGGTGAATCAAAGGTTACCTAGGATGATTTTCAGCCTCAAATTCTCTCTCCTGGTTGTCGATTAGTTGTGATTTTCTAACAGCTATTTGTCCTTGTGATGGGGTATCAACCCCACACAGGCTCTGAGCAGATTAATGTGGGACAGAAGGGGCAAGTTGAACTTATAAGATGCACATGGAGGGCTTAATAAGCACTAGTTACAGATGAAGCCTGGCTGTAGGAGGAGTCGGATGGGAGTATAAAAGTTAGGAAGAGCAAGCAGGAAGGGACAGTTGGTTTGCAGGCTGGCTAAGGCTTTGGCTAGGCAGAATGAGAGGGAAGCAATAACAAATGAAACTAAAACCAGGCTAGGCAACAAGGACAGGAAAGCATTGTGGAAAACTGGATGCAGATAAGAGGGTAGATTCTCTAAAACCAGAAGGACCAGGAAATAAGAATGCAGGAAAGGGAAATGGGGAAAATTACAGAATAGTAAAATCCTTAGGTAAAGACATAAAGATAGGGGATATCAACTCCCTGAGGATTGCTGAGTGGATCAGTAGAAGTGCTAGAGATCTAGTAAGAGCTAAGAAACTATCTGGAGGAGACTAGTTAGTAGAATGTAAAAACAAAGGACAACTAGGGAAGCTCCTTAAGACAAAGGTGTTAGGTAAAAAACAAAACAAAAAAAACACAACTAAGGTGTTAGCTACCCAAATTCCTCACAGGAACAAGAGGGGTAGTATATGTGTGCCAGCTGAAATGTCAAAAGAGGAAATAAAACAAGGAATAGGTGAAGAGACTAATTTAGCAGACTAGGCAACGATAGCAAGCCCTGGACAGCTGTGCAGGTTACATTTAAGGGGCAGATGCTACCAGACAAAGTAATGTTAGGGTATTACATATTCTGGATTAAGCCCTATAATCCTCCTGCTCCTTCTGTGAGATGCCAAAGATTTGGTCGGGTAGCAAATAATTGCAAGGGGAAAATATGGTGCACTAAGTATGGAGGTAAACATTCATACGATAATTGTGAGGTAGGACCAAACAAAATGTTGCAACTGTGGAGAAAAAAACAGCTTAGCCTATGGAAGATGTATTGAGGCAAAGCAAGCTAGACAATGACAAAAAGCCAAAATTACTAATAACATCTCATATGCAGAAGCTACTCATCTACAAGGGAAAAAAACGGGGGAGGAGAGAACCTGATAAGGGGAAAGGGAATAGCCAGCAATAAATTAATAAGAAGGAAGGAAGGAAGGAATGAGTGACAGCCAGGTAAAAGGAGATGACATACTACTTACATAAACAGAGATGCATTGCATTTATGATTGAAGTAATAAATTGTATGTCTCAAACAGGAGAGAAAATGAGAATTATAATTAAAGCTGCTGAAAAGTACCTATGAGCTAGCAACCTAAGTGAAGGAAATATTGAAGGTAAAAAGCATGGTGGTGACTATCTTCAGCTGGAATACCTATAGCTTAGTAGCACATGGGCAAGAATTAAAGAAAAAATATTATTGATCTGAAAACAAAGCTTGATATAATATGCATACAAGAGGCTTGACTAATAGAAAAACTAGACTATAAAATCCCAGGATATGGCATATATAGACATGATAGAGAAATAGGAAAGCCCATGTTGGGGTGTCTCCACCTTCATTAAGGATAATGTGAGCTGCCTGGAAGTAGAGGTTTAGGGGGGAAAAAAAGCTAAGTATCAAATATATGCTATTGGGATACCAATATAAAACAATTTTGCATATCTACGGCTTTCTAATGTCTATAACCCATGCAAGAAACTAGAGTCTATGAACCTGGCATAATTAACTGCAGATCTTACATGCCCATTTGCTATCTGTAGTGATCTGAATAGCCACAACAGATTATGGGGAAGTAAGACAAATGATAAAAATGGAGAATATTTGGAGCCATTCTTTGAAGAGAATAATGTAGTAATATTAACTGATGGATCACCTACCAGGTTCAATATGGCTGATGGAAGCTTCTCATGCCTGGATCTGGGAATAGCTTCTAGCACAATAGCAAGTAAATGCAGCTGACATATTTACAGAGAGGAGGGAACAGGTAGCGACCACTTCCTGACATTAATTACACATCAAGGAAAAGGAAATACTGAAGACAAGGATAATATCCCCACTTGGAATCTAAAATAAGAAAATTGGAAACTCTTTAGAAACAAAAGTCAGGAATACACCTCTACCCCGATATAACGCGACCCGATATAACACGAATTCAGCTATAATGCGGTAAAGCAGCACTCTAGGGGGCGGGGCTGCGCACTCTGGCAGATAAGCATGTCTGGCTCCAACACGCTGCTCTGAGCGGCGTGTTAAGAGTGCCAGGCTGGGGCCGAGGGGTTGGATAAGGGGCAGAGGGTCTCGGGGGAGCGGTCAGGGGACAGGGAGCAGGGGGGAGCCACAGCCCGAGGAGGGGAGCTGCAGTGCCAGGGAATGTTACACTGGCTCCAGCCGGCACCGAGAAGTTGGGGAAGACTGGTCGACGCGCGGAAGTTACAGATCCAGGGCAGGGAGAGGTGCCCATCCTAGACAGCGCCATGCAGATGCCCCTGTCCCGGCACTGGAGGGCTCAGCACACAGTGGGCCCGGCTGGCAAGCTGCGCCCTGCTCACAGCAGTGCCGGGCAGGCTCTCCGGGTCCATAGCGCCACACTACCTGCCCGCAGTCAGGGGCTCCATGCACCCCAGCGGCAGTTGGCTGCGGCGTCCTCACTGGAGACAGGCTGTGTGGGGCTCTGTGGAGGAGAGAGATGGGCTGAGCGTGGGCACACATGGCAGGAGCCACCCGCTGATGGCTCACCCTTCCCCGGCACCGCGTGGGTACGGGATGGGTACCAGGCGCACGCGGGCACTTCGGGTGAGGCCACCAGCCCTGCTCCCCCTCGCGGGCTCAGCCGCTGCACCGGGCTGGGCGCGCTCCATGGACAGGGCAGCAGCTGCCGGGCCAGTTCCAGAAATTAGACTCTGTTCAAACATGGGTCTGAACATTCTGCTTGCCTTTTCAGTAAGCAATGGGACTACAGGTGCTTAAAGTTAAACACATGTTAAGTTTCAGAGTAGCAGCCGTGTTAGTCTGTATCCGCNTAAGCTTTGACATTAATTCTTTTTTAAATAGAAGCAACAGCTTTCACTGTGACCCTTGAAGCAGGGTAAGTATCTTCTTGGGCAACACATTGGGAGTTAGGTTGAGGAAAGGGGAAGTAGTTCAGTTTTTGCATGGTGACAAATCAGCTAATTTTACTGGGGATTTTTTTGTTTTGTTTTAAATCTTCAAACATTTTATTAAATTGAGAAAATAAATGAGTTAAAAGATATTAGAGGTATCTGTAGTAGCCCCATATTAAGTCTACATTGAGATTTGTACATAGGACCCAGCAAAACACTTAACATGTGTAAAAAGAACAGGAGTGCTTGTGGCACCTTAGAGACTAACAAATTTATTAGAGCATAAGCTTTCGTGGACTACAGCCCACTTCTTTGGATCTGAAGAAGTGGGCTGTAGTCCACGAAAGCTTATGCTCTAATAAATTTGTTAGTCTCTAAGGTGCCACAAGCACTCCTGTTCTTTTTACACATGTTAAGTGTTTTGCTGGGTCCTATGTACAAATCTCAATGTAGACTTAATATGGGGCTACTACAGATACCTCTAATATCTTTTAACTCATTTATTTTCTCAATTTAATAAAATGTTTGAAGATTTAAAACAAAACAAAAAAATCCCCAGTAAAATTAGCTGATTTGTCACCATGCAAAAACTGAACTACTTCCCCTTTCCTCAACCTAACTCCCAATGTGTTGCCCAAGAAGATACTTACCCTGCTTCAAGGGTCACAGTGAAAGCTGTTGCTTCTATTTAAAAAAGAATTAATGTCAAAGCTTATTCGCCAAGCATTGGAAACATTACAGTACCTATGGCATATAATGAGCTGTGTTTTCTCATGTTAAACTAGATAAGCCACCAACAACTCTCCCAAAGGAGAAACTAAGAGGAAATCATTGAACAGTCACTTTTGCTTCTTTAGAACAATGATGTCATTTTACAAGTCGTTTCCAGCTCAATTTAGTCTAAGGAAAACTAGTGTAGCTGGAATAAATCTCTTAAATAATATCACAAACATTAGCTTCAAGCCCTGAAGGAGAGCTCTGTGTGGCTCAAAAGCTTGTCTCTCTCATCCACAGAAGTCAGTCCAATAAAAGATATTACCTCACCCACCTTGTCCCAGCTTCAAGATACACAGTTAGGTGAGTTAACACCTGCTTTCTTTAGCACGGCTCTTCGAAGAGCTCTAGCAGGGCTCTTTGAAGTGAGAGCAGTGCAGTTTTTGATTGACTAGGCCAGTGATTAGAAGCAGTTGAGTGAGAGGGATTGAGTCACCCAGTCTAGATGTGTGTGGGGCCCACAATTTAAAAAGCACACAGGCTCTCAGTGGCTGGTAAGATGAAGGCAGCTGGGAGACTAAGAAATTTTGCCAGTGGAGGAAGGCAGGAAGGTAGGTATTCTACAAGGAAGAAGTCATAATGGGAGGAAAATGGCATATTTTCCAACATCACTGCCAGCTCTTCCTCTGTCTGCAATCGTGGACCCCCCACCAGACAGGCTTCCACTCAAGCCCTAGTTTTGACTCGCTAGGAATGTGGCCTGCATGTCCCTGATGGCAAAAATCAGGTGGGGAAAACCATCTGGTGTGAGAGGTGTCTGTTGGTGGAGTCCCTCAGGAAGCAGGTAAGAGAGCTGCAGGAGGAGGCAGCTTGTCTGTGTTGCATCCGGGAGCATGAGGAATTCCTCGACAGGACGCATGTGGAAACATCTGAGACAGGATGTTAGGTGACTATGGATGACTACAGCAGCACCAGAGGAAGAAGAACCAGCTGCTCTATGGGGAGCAGACTGGCTGCTGGCCACCTTGATCAATGGACTGTGCTCCACTTCCCCCACCCCCAAGGTTTCCTGTCCATGGTGGTGAAACACTGATATGCTGTACTGGCAACAGAAGGTGAGAAGTAGACCCCAATGGCTAAGGAGGAGCCATCTGCCTCCAAAGCTGGGAGGCTCAAAGCCACTGCACACAAGAGGAGGAGGTGTAAGCTGCTGGTGGTTGGAGACTCCCTTCTGGAGTGGGGGAGGCATCCATCTCCCAACCTGACATGATGACCCAGGAGGTGTGCTGCACGCCTGGAGCTTATGTTTGAGATGTCACAGAGCGGTTGCTCACCCTCTGACTGCTATTCCATGCTGCTCATCCACATGGACAATAATTATACTTCCCAGTATGCCCCTGTGCAGAGCAGCTGTGACTGCAGGGCTCTGAGAGCAAGGGTGAAGGACTCTTGGGGGCAGGTTGTGTTCTCATCTATTCTCCCAGTTGAGGGTAAGGGCCCAAGCAGGGACATGTGCATACTGGAGATGAACACATGGCTGCCCAGATGTTGTTGAAGGGGGGGCTTTGGGTTCTCAACCATGGGATGCTGTTGTGGGAAGAAGGTTTGCTGGGAAGAGAGGGGGATCCACTTGACTAAGAAGAGGAACAACAGCTTTGCACACCAACTCACCTACCTAGTGAAGAGGGCTTTAAACTAGGCTCAATGAGGGCAGGTTACAAAAACCCACAGGTAAGCATAAAAAGGCAACCTTGTGAGAAGGCTAGATGTTGCTGGGGACGTGGAAGATTATAATAGCGTCTTAGAAGCAACAAAAGAGAAATCAGTGGGGGAATCTAATACTTCCAGTTCATTCCCCATACTCCTTGCATTCATGTATAGACACCTAAGATGTGGAGCAGTCCATAAC
Source organism: Trachemys scripta elegans (assembly GCF_013100865.1). Taxonomy (NCBI): domain Eukaryota; kingdom Metazoa; phylum Chordata; order Testudines; family Emydidae; genus Trachemys; species Trachemys scripta. Next base: position 41,515,387 of record NC_048300.1, read on the forward strand.
CTAAATTAGAACTTAATTGAAATCACAGAGACTTGGTGGGATATGTCTTTCATGACTGGAATATCAGTATTGAGGGGTATAGATTGCTCATGAAGGACAGGCAGGAAGGACCTGTTGCATTACATATCAACAATATATACACTTGTTCTAAGGTCCAGAAGGAGATAAGAGGCAAACCAGTTAAAAGTCTCTATGTAAAGATAAAAGGGATAGAAAAATAGGGATGACACCATGGTAGGGGTCTACTATAGACCACCAAGTCAGGAAGAGGATGAGGCATTTCTAGAACAAATAGAACTATCCAAAACACAAGTCTTGATAGTAGTCGGGAGCTTTAACTACCCAAACATCTTCTAGAAAAGTAATATAGCAAAACACAAAATTTACAATAAGTTCCTGGAATATACTGGGGTCAACTTTTTATTTCAGGAAGTAACCAGGGGAACAACAATTTTAGACTTGATTCTGTCCAACAGCGAGGAACTGGTAGGAAATCCGCAGGTGTAAGGCAACTTGGGAGAAATGATAGTCATGATTCTCAGGAAAGAAAGGACTGAGAGCAGCAGAATAAACAAAATGGACTTCAAAAAAGCAGACTTCAACAAATTCAGGGAACTGGTAGATAAGATCATATGGGAAGAAAATCTAAGGGAAAAATGAGTTCAAGAGTACTGGCAGTTTCTCAAGGAGACAATACTCAAGGCACAACTGCAAACTATTCTGATGCGAAGGAAAGATAGGAACACTAATAAGAGGCCAATATGGCTCCATCAGGAGCTCTTTAATTACCTGAAAATCAAAAAGGAATCCTACAAAAAGTGGAAATCTGGATGAATTCCTAAGGAGGAGCACAAATGTATAGCACAAGCAAGTACGGACAAAATCAGAAAGGCTAAGGCATAAAATGAGTTACATCTAAATAGAGTGATAATAACTGATGCCATCAAGAAGGCTGAGGTGTTTAATGCCTATTTTGCTTCACTAAAAAAGTTAATGGTAACCAGATACTCAACACAATTAATAGTAACAATAAGGGGGAAGAAGTGCATGCTAAAAGAGGGAAGGAACAAGTAAAAGAATATTTAGATAAGTTAGATGTGTTTGAAGTCAGCACGGCCTGATGAAATTCATCCTCGAGTACAATTAAGGAACTAGCTGAAGCAACCTCAGAACCATTTCCCTATGATAGATAGATGAGGACCCAGAGAACTAGAGAAGGGGAAGAATGAGGATTTGGGGAATTATAGACCAGTCAGCCTAACTTTGATATCTGGAAAGATAATGGAACAAATTATTAAACAAATAGTTTGTAAGCACCTAGAGGATAATAGGATTATAAGGAATAGCCAGCATGGAATTTTCCAGAGCAAATCATGCCGAGTCAAACTAATTTCCTCCTTTGACAGGGTTACTGGCCTAGTGGATTGTGGATGAGGGAAGCATTAGATATGATATATCTTGATTTTTAGTAAGGTTTTTGACATGACACTCTTATAAACAAGCTATGGAAATGCAGCCTAGACAAATTTACTTTCAGGTGGGTGCACAAGTGGTTGAAAGACCATACTCAAAGAATAGTTACCAATGGTTCACGGTCACTGGGAGGACATATTTAGTGGGATCCCATAGGGGTCAGTTCTGGGTCCAGTACTATTCAAAGTTTTCATTAATGACTTGAATTGTAGAGTGGAGAGTATGCTTATAAAATTTGTTGATGACACCAAGCTAGGAGGGGATACACGCATGTTGGAGGACTGGATTAGAATTCAAAATGACCTTGACAAATTAGAGAATCAGTCTTCATTCCACAAGATGAAATTCAATAAAGACACATGCAAAGTACTAACTTTAGGAAGGAAAACTCAAATGCATAACTACCAAAATGGGAAAGAACTGGCTAGGAGGTAGTACTGTTGAAAAGGATCTGGGGGTTACAGTCGTTCATACACTGAATGAGTCAACAATAGGATGCAGTTGCAAAAAAGGCTAATATTCTGGGGTATATTAACAGGAGTGTTGTATATAAGACATTGGAGGTAATTGTCCTGCTCGACATGGTACTAGCAAGGCCTCAACTGGAGTACTGTGTCCAGTTCTGGGCACTACACTTTAGGACAGATGTGGACAAATTGGAGAGAGTCCAGAGGAGAGTACACAACAAAAAATGATAAAAAGTTTAGAAAACCTGACCCATGAGGAAAGGTTAAAAAAAACCCATGGGTATGTTTAGGCTTAAGAAAAGAAGAAAGAGGGGGGAATCTCATAAGTCTTCAAATATGTTAAGGGCTGTTATAAAGACGATTGTGATCAACTGTTCTCCACATCCACTGAAGTTATGACAAGAAGCAGGGGGCTTAAACTGCTGCAAGGGAGATTTAGGTTAGATATTAGGAAAAACTCTAACTCTGGACTTGGCTTTCAAGGGAAGGTGCAGAATCCCCAACATTGCAGGTTTTTAAGAACACAGACAAACACCTGTTAAGGGATCATATAGGTTTACATGGTCTTACCTCAGTGCATGGACTTGATGACTTCTCAAAGTCTCTTCCAGCCCTACATTTGTATGATTCTAGATTTCATAATCCTCCTTGTGAGAGAAGGAAAAAAAAAGTGAAGTCCCCTTAAAAATACTCTCAATACTGGCTCCTTGGGATGAGAGTTTTGCATAAGGAAGGACTGAGGGCATTACTTTCTTTCTTTATTACTGTTGTTTAGACTGTGCTAGCACTCACCATGTGCCAGATGCAATCCACACACACAGACAGACAGTCCCTCCCCAGAATTGTGTACACTAAATGGACAAAAGTCAGGAGAAAGGGCTATGGTTAGGCAGCTGGTGTGCTGAGATCACTGTCCATCATCCTTCTATTGTCTCATAGTGTCTTACGCTCCCCCATCTATCTGTACTCACCTGTTGTCTCTTGTCGTATACTAGAATCATAAGCTCTTTGGGGCGGGGTCCATCATTTTGGTCTGTGTTTGTACAGCGCCTACCAAAAGAGGGTCCTGGTCCATGACTAGGGCTCCTAGTCGCTACTAGGTGTACATATAAAAATAATAATGACCTATCAGCAGAGAGGCCACAATAGATATTGATAGATCCTCTTATTTGGGTTTTTTTATTTAATTGTGTAATTATCCCCAGCTACCCTCTTACAGAGTGATTATTTCTGTTGAGATTTTCGGGAGGAGCTCTGGCAGGCATTGGGCCTGAGACAGCTCCCAACCACAGTGCAGCCTAATTGTCCAGGTGTGAAAAAGCAATGTGTCTGCTGCAGTCCACTTCAGGGAATGCAGCATACATTCCCCTGTGCAAGTGCCAGCTTTGGTGGCTGATGTGGGGGAACCTGTTGTGGGGGGAATGGCCTGCTCTCTGCCCCCCATGTTCTTTTTGGAGGAGGCTAGCACCCTAGGGGCCCTAACAGGCAGCAGTTCCTGTACTAAGAGAGTACACGGCTCTGTGTCTGGCTCCTGAACAGGAGGCACTAGGACTGGTGGAGGTTTCTTGCCTGCATTCATGAAAAGACTGCAGGACTAAACCCACAGTGAGCTTGTGGGATAAGGCTTGGGGGTGGGATAAGGCTTGGGGGTGGGGTGGGGGGGTGGGGGGAAGGGAAGATGCACTTAAAAGGGAAATTTCAGTTGCAGAACAAATTTTCAATTTGTTCCTCTAAAGTTGCTCCAGGCAAAGATCCTAAGCTGGATTGCTTGCAAAATCTTACTTGTTCAATATAATCATTAGCTGGGGCAGTCTTCATGGTATAGACAACTGTCTGCTTTATCTCTTTAACCACTAAACTTTTCCTATTAAATAATGCCATTTCCACAAAATGAATGTAGGTCCCACAAATATTTATATTATCACCGAAACATAGAGCTTGCAGTACTCATTCAAGTATTCATTTTAGTACTTACGGCTACTTTTGATACTCGTGTGTCCTCTGAAAGGACCCATCATGGAATACTTGGGGGACCATGGCTAGCTGGGATCCTAGAAAAGAAGGAAAAATACTGGTTAGCTGTTTATTAAAGCAGGAAATAGTCAACTGTCCCTGAGCCAAGAGATGGTGAGGGAGGAGTGTTGCCTAGTGGTCAGAGTGCTCACGTATTACCTAGGCAGGGAGCAGGGGACTGGGACTCCTGGGTTCTTGTCCCAGCACACTCATTGTGAACCACAAGCTGCTATGACTTAAATTCCATGAACCCCCATGACTCATGACTCCACTGAAGTTGTAAAGGGTGTGACTCGGACTAGGACTTGCCCCTGTGTGACTTTGAGTAGGTCACTGAACATCTTTGAGCCTGTTTTCCACTGTAAAATGGGTTCAATAATATTTACATCTCTCCCAGAGCTGTACAAAGAGGCCTAATCAATAAGTGTTTGTAAAGTTGTTTGGAACCTCAAGAGCTCTGTAACAATGGATAGCATTATTATACTAATAATCTACCAGTTTAGAGCCTTATCCAAAGCCCACTGGAATCAGTGGAAGTCTTTCCACTGATTTCAATTGGTTTCAGAACAGGCCTTTAATGAGGAAGAGCATTCCTTCCATTTACGAACACAGCCACATAATTTACTCAGCCCCTCCTCCCCGCCCAGTCTCTTACATGTAACTAGGTGGAATGAAGTTTGATCATGCAGATTTCAGTATGAGTCATGGTGGAGGGGTACCCCCTGAAAGCTCTTCTGTGGGGACCCTGCATGGTTCCAGCTGTTGAGATTTGGAGGAGCAGGACAGCCAGATTCACCACAGAGTCACCCCTTCTCCCAACACCCTGAAGAAGCTGGCATAAGTGCAAGCAGCCGCAATGATATCTATTGTTTGTCCCTCCCCACTGTGCCATCCCCATACAGGTGTTCCAGGATAGTCTGGGTTTGGGGAATTCCTGGCCATCATGGTTCCTAAAAGAACTAGGCTGTCCTGCAGAGGTAAGGTACTAGGATGGGGAAGAGGAGAATCTGGTCCTCCGTTAATAGTATAGGGAGACATGCCCTATTCCTGTTGCCTTTAAATAGGAATCAGGCATCTAACTGCCTCTTTGAAAAATCTCCCCAATATTCCCACTCCTCCCCATTCCCATTCCCAGTTAGCATAAGGACTTTGGCAAAATCACCTCAGGAGAAAACTCCCTGTTACAGCAGCATCTCCCCGAGAATCTCCTCAATGCAAGAACAATGTACTATGTTGACATTTGCACAATGTCACACAATATATAATCATGTGAGGCATCCACTGCAGAGCACGTAAACCTCTGTGCGAAAGAAAAGGCAAACCAGCATGCTGCTATGTGATATGACTCATGGCTGGCATGAGCAGTGAAAAGAACACAACGTAAATGACTTTTCTAAAGATGGAGCGGGGGGTAAATGGGCCTGCAGCACAGAAGTCAGACCAAAAACGAAACATTAAAATGAGCCCTATGTAGCTTCAGAAGTGAGGGAGTAAGTACAGTAGCTGACAAGGAGAACTGAATTGCATTGACACTATGAAGGTCTGTTAAAATGCTGACTGCTGAAATTTATTTCAAAGGAGGAAATGTGGTACATTTTTCAAACTGTTTACATGATTTAGGTGCCTAAGTCCCATTTTCAAAAGTTATTTAGCATTTGTCTTCATGAGAAATTTGCATTAACATCATCTGAACTGGCTTTTAAATTGATATAATTCAACCAGTACAAAAGATTTAGCTTAAACTTGTTCCTAATCAACTCAAGCTAAACCAGAATAAGCCATTCTTGTACTAAAATAAGAGCATCCACACAGTCTTTTAATTAAACTGATTTAAATTCACACCCTGTGCAACTTTGTCATGTGGAGAAGCCCTCAGGCACTTTGGAACCTAAGTTTCATTGGATTTAGGTTCCAGAGGACTTGTCTACTGGAAGAAGTTGCACCAGTTTAATTTAAATCAGTTTAGAAAATATTCTCTTTGGAATTATTTTTGAGAGTCACAGTGAGAAGGGGTAACTCAGCAACATCTAGGGCCATAGTGACTCTGCCATCAGAACCAGAAAAAGCAACAAAACTTCCTTCAATTTGGAGGCACTATTTTAATTTGGAGATCTTAGGAGCCCCGAGATTCTCCTTTAGTACGTAACAGATGGAATGTGTCTAGCTGCACCCACATGCTGACAAAAGAGCCCTTGTTTTGGTTCTTGTCTATGCACTCCAGGACAATATTTTGCTCCAGATAGACCTGTGCAACCCCACTGATCTAACTAGTGTTTATGTAACTAAAAGCTACGGTCAAGATTTTCAAAAGCGGCTCGCTGCACTTTCAGAAATTCAGATCCCTTTATTGATATTCACAATTTGGACACTAAAAAAATGGAGGGTCCCACAATCACTAGTCGTCATTGGCAATCTTGGCCAGCACTCTTAATTGTAAAGGGATGCAATTAAGAGATTACATCAATGTCTAGAGCACTGAAAGTTTGGAGGCAGTGAAGGTTCTGGAAAATATAATTATTCAGACCAAATCCTGCCACCTCCAACAGAGTCTTACATAGGCTAATCTCCCTTTGAAATCAGTGGGAGCTATGCTTGAGGATTGTGCTCCTCTCTGTTACTATTTCTAATCCCCATGTAAGTAAATAAAAGCCCTGAACTAAAGACCAGTGGCTCATCTTACAAGAACATGCCCTATAATCACAGTGGGATAAGTACAAAAGGAAGTTTCTCATTCAACTCCACAATGCTAGTCCAGAATGTTTAAAAAAAAATAAAAATTAAAAAAAAATTATTTCTCAAGCACTTTTATTCATTTAGTATTGGAAACCATTATCATAATTAGATCATCCTTTAATAAACTGACTTAACATTTAAGGAGGAACTGTCTGTTTCATTAATTTAACATTTGTGGTACCCTGCACTGCATGTTGACAGAATTTAAAACATTACTGTTAATCATATTCATCTTTTTATTCTTTCTGAGGCAACGTTAGTAAATCATCTCTGGAGAAATCTAGGCGTGTTTCAACAATATTATTATTTATTGTGAGAGAACTGTAGAAAAGAGGGCAGAGTTATGGTCTCTTTATTTAAAAGAACTTTAACTCACATATGAATGTGATAAATTGTTTAAAAAAATGGGGAGATTACTTATTTGTGCCTGTAACGATGCGAGACTCATCCCTGCGTTGCCTCCTGCTGGTCATCCAGGGAATTAGCGTTTCCAGCTCCGGAGTGCCCTCTGCAGGCCGGTGTCCTGCTTGCCGCTGGGCCCACATCCCTCCTGGACCCCAGTGCCCCTTTCAGGCCAGCGTGCTGTCCCTGGCGCACCCCCACAGATCTGGGTCTCCTCTCCCCAGGGAACCCCCACCCTCTATCCCCAACTCGCCTCCTGCCAGTCTCGATCTAGCCCCCTTTTGCTGGGGCAGACTGTAGTGTAAATGCCATTCATCATCAGCAAAGAGGTTTTTTGGACCTGCTGCCTCTGCCTACCCTTGGGCTGCCCTCTGCAACCCCAGTATCTTCTTTGGTCTTTAACAAGGCCTGCAGCCTGGGGGGTTTCTAGGCCGGAGCTTCCCAGCCCTGCTCCAGTCTTAGAACCCTCTCAGCTTCCAGGCAGCCAGGCCTTTCCCTCTCTACCACTAGAGAGAGACTCTGTCTGAGCTCCTGGCCCACAGCCTTTTATAGGGCCAGCTGTGGCCTGATTAGGACATGGACCCAGCTGAGGCTGCTTCCCCAATCAGCCTAGGTTTTTCTCTTCCCGGGGCAGCCCTCTCCTGGTGCTGTTTTAATCCCTTCGGGCAGGAGCAGGGTGACTACCCCACTACAATGCCCCATTCTATCCTGACGTCCATGATAAATCTCCAAGTGAAGAAGGAAATGGGAGACTACCCTGAGGTAAAGACTGAATAAAAACTGAGCAGGATATTTGAGCAGGATCGGGCCTTTAATGATTTAGAAGAATATCAAATTGAAAATTTGCAGTAGCAAATAGTCTGATACTGAAACAGTGGAAATCACCTACACCTTTGTTGTACCCTCCTGCTGTAGAAATTGGTACAAGTGCAATAAGGCCCCAATTCAACAATGCAGTTTACCTCATGCTAGCGTCCTTTTCGCTTCACATACACAGGACATATTTTGGCACCTTTCCTAAAATAATTTAATGGTGGGAGTCACCAGATGGCAGTCACACATAGCTTTATGAGTTCTTTTTCTTAGTGAGCAGCATACAGTCTTTGAAGGAATGCTATACTGTCAGTTTGGTTTTGTGAAGAATTTTCTTTGGGGAAGCTATGGCAAGCAGCAAGAGTTTGCTCTCTGCCTTAATCTCTTTTACTACAGTCAGTTATCAGAGTAGAGATTACTACCTGGGAATCTCGACAATGGTGGTTTTTGGACTGAGATTTCTGAAAGAGGGGTTTACCTGCATACCTGTTATGATCACCTCTGTTCAACTGGGGTATCCAGAGTAAATGAACAAGTTGTACTAAAAATTATATACAGACTCCTCATCTTTGGTTTGTGATCTATCAGAAAATCAACCTACAAGGCCTGATTTTTATTTAACAGTGTGTTTGTTGTCCAGTTTCTCTGTATTTTTCTCAGTTTCATATTAACTGTACTGTCTCGCTATGCCCTGTATGATGTCTCCCACAATTGCTTGCATCTGTCCCAAACATCTGCTTTAATTTTTCTGGAGTATAACAAAAATAATTTGTAAAATAAAAATGCAACACTTTGCTATATTTTGCATCAGTGTACGGTTCTTTTAGCAACACACTGTAAATTTAATAGAAGAAAAATCAGATATTCTTAAAGCAGGTAGACAAAAGGCAATGCCCTACCCAGGGAATTCTTTCTATTGATTATAAAACACAGCAACTACAAGAAGGTGAAAGTAAACATTAGAAGCGCTAAGTAAAAATTACAGAACTTGAGATGCACTTTGCTAGGTTCCACCTCATAATAATGCACAAATATTACAAGACATTGACAATGTCATTCACATAAAAGAGGCAGACTCTCCCTGAATATTTAGAATGAAACATAACAGAAGAGACTAAAGACCATTTGAAAGAAAATCAAAAGTATAATGCTGAAGCAGTTATTGCTGTAGGAGAGGATCATTCTCCAAGGATAAAGGGCCTGAATTTCTATGTTGCTGAGCGCCTCCATCTTCAACTCCCATGGATTTCAATGGCAATTTAGAGAGCTTTGTCCCTGGCAGGATTTGGCTCCTTCTGCAAAAGAGATATTGACAAAGGCAATTCCTTATGAAGCCTTGTTCCCTGTAACATTATTCATTAGAGCTATGCTGTCTTGTATCACACACTTCTACTTCTAATGTAGGGGTTTGTTTGTTTGTTTGACAAATTTAGGGAGACATATTGTGGTGTGGTTTCAAATTAGCCACATGGTGTTCCTAGTACTAGGAATGTGCAAAGTTTGAAAGAGAAGTGGGTTTGATAACACACATTTAAGCAGATACAACATAGGATTTATAACTTTTTTGGATGTTTTCTATTAATCATGCAAGGTTGGATACACGGGGGGTGTAGACCTTTTCCCCTAGGAGTACAGAAATACAGTATTTGAGACATGTACTATTAATGGTGAAAACAGTAGCAGTTCATCTTGCACATACTCCACCACCAAAGCACATTTTAAACACTTTGGTAAACACTTTCAGCTTCTTAAAAGACAGGATAGTTTCCCAATAGACTGTATTAGCTCTGGGCTGTTGTGCGAATACCCACAGGATGTAATGTTCCTGGTCTGGTATCAGAGGCAGCTCACATCACATAAACCAGAAGCTCCCAACAGCTCTTTATTGCCGTTTATATAGAGCTCACTCTGTCTGTACTATACCGAGTCCCAGCTGGATGCGCTTCGTATCTAACTACCAGGTCTTGTAAAGACCCAGTTCACCACTCCGGACTCAATTCACCCCCACCATAAACAGCAGTCAGTGTCCCATAGGCACCTCCCTAGTAGAGAGAGCCTCCAGGAAGCTCTGAATTAACCCATACCTAAGCTACCCAGACTATGCCCGTCCCTGGCTAGGAATGCCCACTTCTTAGCAGTGTACTAGACAGCTGTGGAGCTACTCTGTAGAGCAAGAGGAATCCCACTCCAAGTGGGCTTTCTGGCACCAGGTGGCCACCACTATAATTGTAGATACAGAGAAAAGGTGAGAAACAACAAGAGAGAGATGAAAGAGGGGAAAAAGCATGGCCTTTATCAACTTCCTTTGATATCCAGGAGAGTTGTGCATGGATCTGTCCCTATAAAAACAGAAAAATAAGAACAGAAGACAAATACAATAAGGAGCACATGAAAGTAAGGGGCAAATTTAACTTCACAGCCAGCTTCTGACCCTTCTTCTTTGTCACTTTTCATTAATAGCACCTGGAATGGTAGCATCTGGCAGGTTTAGCTGGCAGAATATTTAGAAATGTCTTTCTTTTTTAAGACCTACCAGCATTAATTCTACATTTTGACTCAGTCGAGAGCTGTGCACATCATCCATACTGCTCTGTGCAGCTGCATTCATTACTGGCATTTCTTTACAACCAGTACTAGTTTCATAATTTTCTAACAGCATTTTCAAGCATCTTAAATAGTAATTAAAACTCCCCAATTGCACTGGCCTTTTTCAGCTAATTAGCTAGCGCCTGTTTCTCAAGTAGCAGTACTCACCCCCTCTGCAACAGAGTAACGCTCTAACATGCCTTTCTGTAGTACATGGGCTGTGGCTCAGCTAAAACTTGTAATCTCTTATGCAGTATCCAAATGAGAGAACTTGTACACGCCGGGGAGCCTGTTCATCAGTGTTTAACCTGCATGTGGTGGCAGGACAGATGAGCTAATTGCCAGGTAGAGCAGCCAAACAGCTTCTCAAGCATTCAGCCCAGCCAATGCATCTTGGTGGGCTTTGGCAGGAAGCACAGTAAAGCACCTGTTAAGGCAGAGACACTTTAAAGACCCTTTAAGGTAAGGCATTTTGCAGGCAAAACACTTCAGACTGCATTCATTAACAAAGAATACGGCCCCCTCCTGGGCAAGTAAGAGCAAAGAATAAATAGGTATATGCTATCACTTCTAATGGCCAGGAACCTGCTGCCTGAACATTACCGAAGTTATTACACCTCTACCTCGATATAACGCTGTCCTCGGGAGCCAAAAAATCTTACTGCGTTATAGGTGAAACCGCGTTATATCAGACTTTCTTTGATCCACTGGAGTGCACAGCCTCCCCTCCCCCCCGGAGTGCTGCTTTACCACATTATATCCAAATTCGTGTTATATCGGGTCACGTTATATCAGGGTAGAGGTGTATTTTAAATTCCTTAAAGATAGTATTTGGACTGCTAAGAGTCATCCCAATTTCAATTGCCTAAAAGTTTTCTTATTACATCCTTTGCACACTCCCTGTGATGTTTCAGTACTTATTGGTACCTAGATTATTGATTGATTGACTGTACTGTAGTAGCACCTAGAAACCACAAGTGAGATCAGGGCCTCTTTGTGCTAGCCACTGCCTAGTGAGACACAGTCCCTCACCTGAAGACCTTACAATTTAAACAGCCAAGACTGGCAGAGGGTGGGAGAAAGGATGTAGATGGCAGGGTGACTAGTGCACGGAAATATGGATGTAAATAACTGCTTTGCCATCCCTTCCACTGAAGGGCGGAGTCTCTCTCTCTCTCTCTCTCTTTCTCTGGCACAATGATTATTTTAAATTATTTATCCATAGAGGAATAGTTAATATGCCAGAGAGAGACTCTGTAGTCCAGGGTTTAGGGCACCCACTTGGGGGAGGAGGGAGTAGGAGACCAGGGTCCAGTCACTCTTCAACAAGAGAGACTGAGGGAGCCCCACATTTGCCTCTTCTGTAGCTCAGTGGTTATAGTCGCTTCCAGAGAGGTGGGAGACCCCTGTTCACATCCTTTCTCCTCCTCTAGCTGGAAGGGTAGACTTGAACCTGGGTCTCTCATATCCCAGACAAGTACCCAAACCATGTGGCTAAACATAAGGTATGTGTCAGCTCCTCCAGCCAGCTTTCAAACAGCACCTGACCTTGTAGGCAGCCTCTGAACACATTTGCTGGATCAGGCCACACGACTTAAGCAGCTGAATGCTTCTCTTCCCCCAGTCTGTGAATTGCTCTGGGGCTTAGGCAAGAGAGAGGCAGCCAGAGGCCTAGGAGGCCGCAGTGTGCATACTCAGAGGCAGAAACATAGGTCCCTTTGGAGCTTTTACACTGAAAACTTAGGTGCCAAATAAGTTTAGGTGCATACAGAGTTGAGAGGGAGTTTTGTGGATTGCAGTGGAGCCAAAACTGGGACTTAGGGGCATCTTCTGTGGATCTGGGCCTACCTGTTGGTCCAATGACTCACCAGGGGATTTAAGGAAGGAGGGCTGAGAGATGTAAGAGAAAAGGCTTCTAGGCAACTGCTTTGTTTTTGTGTAGCTCATGAGTTTCTGTGTTTGAACCATAAATTGGGCCCTGAGGCAAGGGCTGGAGATGGACTCAGGCATGGCACTGGTTCTTTCCTGAGATGGTAAGTGTGACATTCCCCTCTCGTATTATCCAGACTGGTGATTTGCTAGGTCACTACAATACTTAACTCTGGGAGCCAGCCTTACCCTGCTCTGCTGTGAGAACCCCCACTCCTGGGCTGTTCACGCACAGCCTCTGGCATATAACCTGCTCCTTGGATTGTACAACCAAATGACACTAGCCAATATCTCTGGTCCCAGACACAACCCTAGGAACCTCCGTCTTGCAGTGTCCAATTATGCCAGCTGGACGCTGCAAGCTTATATAAGTTCATCAATTTAACAAAGAAATTGATATGTACCAGGCTTGTTATCCCAAGGGGAACCTCTGACATGCTTCAAACCAAACGCACTGCTTCAGGTAGAATAAACAAACAAATTTATTAACTATAAAGGTAGATTTTAAGTGATTCTAAGTCAAAGCATAACAAGTCAGATTTGGTCAAATGAAATGAAAACAAAACGCATTCTGAGCTGATCTTAACACTTTCAATGTCCTTACAAACTTAGGGCATATCTACACTTGCAAAGTTACAGCACCAGCAGGTACAGCGCCACTCAGAGAGCGCCGAAGAAAAAACGCTGTTGTGTGTTCACACTGACAGCTGCCTGCACAATGGCATGTTCACACTTGAAGTGCTATTCGGAGCAGTGCTCTCTGGGCAGTTATTTCACAGAGCACCTCTTTCTATTTTGCTGCTAAGACTTGTGGGAAGGCAGAAGAGGTCACGGGGCATCCTGGGTCCTGTCCCAATGCCCCGTGATGCATTGCTTCATATCCCAGCAATCCCTGTGCTTCCGTTCTCATTTGGCACCATCTTTCAACGATTTGTGTACTGCGTGCCCTGCCCTGCCTGTTTCTGGCTGCAGGAATGGATCCTGAGCTGTTGACAAAAATGCTGTTTGCACTGACCAACATGTCACGAGTGGCAGTAAAGTTATTCCTTAAATTACAAAGGCAAAAGGAGTGCAGCTATGGTCCCGCCCCCTGTCCCTCCCGCGACGGCACAGTCACGTGGAAAGGTTACCGTTACTGGGGCAAGAAACAAAGCAGCTCTGCCAAGGAACCTGTGGGAGTGGATTGCCCAGTATCTCCACAAGAGTTTCCTGGAGATCTCTGAGGGAGATTCACATGAAGTGAGGGCATGTATCAACAGCCTGTTCTGCCGCTCAAACTAGGCATGAAGTGGGAGACAAGTCTGCTTTCTGCAACCCTCCTGCCCACAACAACTCGCTTCAGCAATTCCCAAAATCAGATCCACTTACCAGGGGCCTCCTCTCCTGTTTGCGCTTCCCCTAAATCTGACTGCTGTGACTGGCTAGGCGCCTCTGGGGCAGAAAAGAGCTCCTGACTGCATGCATCTCTGGCCTACGAGTCATCCTCTGCCTCTGGTACCCTCTCCCCATCTTCATCCAAGATTGCCTCCTCCTGGCTTGCTCCACTCTCGACTGGCAACAAAGCCAATGAAGTATCCACAGGGGACTTCACAATGGAGGTGGGGTCACCACCGAGTATCACGTCCAGCTCTTTGCAGAACCGGCAGCTCGTGGGCTGCCTCCCGAGCCTTGTAATAGGCATTCCGCAGTTCCTTCACTTTGACCCTGCACTGCAATGTATCCTGGTCATGGCCCTTTTCTATCATGCATCTAGAAATCTGTCCATAGGTATCATAATTCCGACAGCTGGAGCACGGCTGTGACTGCACTGCCTCCTTTCCCCAAATGCCAATGCGTTCCAGCAGCTCAGCATTGCTCCAAGCGGGGGATCGCCTGGTGCGTGGAGCAGGCATGGCCACCTGGAAAGATGCGCTGAGACCACTGCACACATCACCGAGCAAACAGGAAGGGGACTTTCAAATTTGCAAAGGAATGTATGGGTTGGGGGCTGACTGTTGGTCATCTGAGGGCAGGGCAGTAGAGTTCAAACCGATGGCCAGAGATGTGAGAACAGGCATTGTGGGACACCTCCTGGAGGCCAATCACAGTGCTGTAATCACACGGTGTCTACACTGGCACCAGAGCACTGTAGCCATGGCGCAGAAAGCACTATGCCTCTCGTCGAGGTAGTTTTTTTTAGAGTGCTGCATCTGTGTAGTTTCTGCGCACTAAGTGGCTTGGCAGTGTGTGCACCTCGGATGTTACAATGCTCAAAGCTGCTTTACTGCGCACAAACTTGCCAGTGTAGATGGGGCCTAGATGCTTTTGTTGCTGCCTAGGTCAGCACCCTTTGTTCCTGTGAGGCTGGGCTGGGTTTGAACCATCCACGCCCTGATGAGGTGTGAATTGCCCCTCTGCTTCTGGAGAGTTTTTGTCTGGGCTTGCTTTAAGCCATGAGGATACATTTTCAGCCTCATAACTATATACATGAAATTATAACCTATAACATCACTATAACCAGGGCTTTGGAGCAGAGCTCGGAGCTGGAGCGCGGAGCAATTCAAAAATTTGATGGCTCCAAATCCCTGACTATAACATCATTGTAACAATTACTATAACATCACTATAACAACCATGCTCAGTGCATCATGAGCCTTCCCAAGACACCCAACATGACAAACTTTGCATTGGATACCACACAATCATTTTCTAAAGATGAACATGGGGGTGCTGGCTGTTCCCCTGAAGTACAGAGTGCCACAGTAAGATAGCCCACCAACTTCTGAGAACTCTTTGCTCTGCTCTGCCAGTGAAAGGGAGTTTCATTTGGGTATAACTTACACTGGGAATTAGTCTTGCCTCCTAGGGATTTAGCACCAGTTTCAGACATCAGCATAGCTGCACCAGTGCAATCCCTTGCTGTAGGAAAGGCAAAGATGTGGTTTGCCTTTGGTGCAGTTTACCCCTGCTTGCAACCAGTATAAGTTCTATTGGTGTAGCTTGGTTCATCCTCACCATGGGTTGGTTTTTAATGCAACAATATCAGTGGCTGAAACTGGGGGTCATTCCCATGAAATAAAAGTCAAAACAAATCCACTTAGCAGCAGCTAAATGCAATAACAGATATCAATATTCTTTACTGATGTTTCCTCTACAACCCTAGATACCATTGGGATAGTATAAATGTTCTTGTTGAACTTAATGATATTTACTGGAAAACAACAAAGTAGAAGATTAAAAAGGAAATAAAATCCAAAAAGTTTGAAGGATGTGGAGAAAGGATGCTTAATATGAGGATTACTCATTACTGTTCTCTACTCTTTTCTGTGACTTTACATAGATCTATACTCTCTCCACTTATTTCTTTCCAGTTCAGCACTGGTATGGTAAGGCATATACTTCTCCTACTTATATCACAATATTAGAATGACAATGTCAATGAGATCAAAAAGAAAAAAGTGAAATGGGACAAGTAATCCATTTTCAAGATGAGTTCAGTTTTATTCGGTAAGGAGTCATCAAACTTCTCTGTTTCTGATTAATGCTGAGATACAATCTATTGCTCTTTGCAGAGGTGTTCAATAAGGGTCCTGAACTACAAAATGTATTTTCATAGATCATTTTATTTTTATATTCTATTATTTATTATTATTACTCCTATTATTGCTACTTTTCTATGTTTAAACCAGGGGACTGTAAATCACATTGAGGTATCGGTGTGGTACATTAAAGGTGACAGTCTTGAACATAGCATCCTCTCCGGATACAGCAGATCACATTTGAAACCTACTGGTTCACAGTAGTTAGGAAGGAGCAAGTCATACAGGGTCTTCTGGAAGCAACAGAAGCACAGAAAAAAATAACAGGTACATGGTTGCAGGGGAGAAAAAAATGACAGCAGCTTTTTTTTTTTTTTTTAATTAATTAATGCTGCTTCAATGGCATCCTTTGCACTTGTCCATGAAGCTTACTACAGTACATGAACCATGATCCTTCTCCACTGTACCACTGGGTCCTCTAGTGCTCTGTACGAATGGCTTTTTTTTAATAGATACTGGTGCTGGATAATTGACTTAAGATATCAAAAAGTAAAAGCAATGTCTGCTACCATGTAGACCTACAGGATCTGTTCTGCCAGAAACAAGGGAACATAAAGCCAGTGAATTTGGCTGGCTCAGAATTCTCATGAGTAGGGGAATCTCTGGGCAGCACAAAGCCAACATAGCAACTCTAGCTATCCACTCTTACAGGCCCCAGCTTAGGGGTGGGGAGGGGACATGGCCAGAGCAGTCCACTGGAGCTAGCCCCAGGCACAATTTGGAGAATCAGGGAGCTGTGAAGGGAGTGCAAAGCCCCTTAGTGAGCATTTCTTGGCCAGACCCAAGAATTGGACTTTATAACTTTGAACACTATGAAAGTTTTGGCCCCCCCCTCCCTTTGGTGACATATGCTGACAATGAAACAATAGGAACATATGCGAATTGCCAGACTGTATCCAACCCTAGGATCTATCTAGTCTAGGATCCTGTCTCCAACAATGGCCAGTGTAGTGAGCCGGTGTGGCACCCCTCCGTCTCTGATAGGGCCGAGCTTCCTCCAACCCCAGCATGGGCGGAGCCAGCGGGTCCGGGGCCCGCCCCTCCGAGGTCACGGCCCCGACCCGGAAGTACAAAAGCCCACCGGCAGAACTCAGTGAGACCCAGACCACCAGAGAGAGCAGACGTCCTGGGCCGAGCTCCCGCTTGGGAGACAGCCGCAGGCCGCGAGCCACCCCCCTGCACCAGTCGAGCCTGCCCCGCGCCAGCTACCCCGAGGGGGAGAGCTGCCAGACCTGCCCCCAAGCCCCGCACCGGAGGAACCGATGCTGCCGGACTGGCCCGAGCCCGGCATTGCCAACGAGGTAGGCCCCAAGGGGGAGCACAGAAGTAGCCTGGGGGGTAGCCGACCCCGGTCAGGCTGCAGAAGCCTGTGAGCCGATGTCAGTGTGTTTCAGTCAGGATACCTCACTGACCAGCAGCGGCAGTAACCGCTGCTAGGGCCCTGGGCTGGAACGCAGTGGAGTGGGTGGGCCTGCGTTCCCCCCTGCCACCCCTGCTTACGGGTGGCAGGCTTCCCCCTCACCCAATGCTCAGGTGTAGGAGCCTGGGCTTACCTTAGTTGATTGTTGCTCAGCCCCTGCATCCAAGGGCCTGAGCTGTGACTGTTTGTGTCCCGCCCTGATCCAGGGCCTGGGCCTGCTTAAACTGCTGATTAGCGCTCAGCCCCTGCCTAAAGGCCTGAGCTCCCTGATCTGCGGGCCGCTCAGCCCCTGCGTAAAGGGACCTGAGCTTGGACTGTCTGCGCTATAGTGAGCCGGTGTGGCACCCCTCCGTCTCGAAGGGTAGAGCCCCGGCGCGACCCGACTACAGCCAGTAATTCAGAGGAAGGTGTAAGAAACCTGAAGTAGGCAGAGATGTAGATAATCTGCCCTCCCCTCCATTTTAGATCTCCTCCCCATTCTCTCTAGATGGACTTAAATCCCGAAGAATGAGGTTTTATATTCTTTGCAAACTTTTTGTTATAATTAATTATGAAACAGTGCATACAGGCACATTGGTCTTTTGCCTAAATATCAGGGATCCAATAAAAAGGATGTCATCCTAATAACACGTCAGTATATTTTTGTACAATTGATTATTAACAATTACTTCAGTAGTTGTCTTGAAAACACTTCAATTACCTTAAATAGCTAATTAACATTACCTTGGCATTAGCAATATTCCCCAAGTGTTCCTTTTAGTAACTACTGTACCAGGAATGCTTCAAATAGCTGACACTACATTAGCTAATTATCTAATGCACAACTGGGAAGTTTTAAGGAGAGTCGCTGATATCTAAATTACTAGGAAAAAATTTAAGACAATTTATAGTTAATCTAAAGTTACATGGTCAAGAGATGGGGAAGGAACTGAAGCAGAATAGATATCAATTACAATCTCTGTTTTATCTAATTGGACTTGTCTAAACAGATACTATGGGGGAAATCATGGTATAGAGCAGGTTCTCAGTCCACTTGAAAATTGCTGAGGGTCTCAGCAGGCCACTTAATGATCTTTCCAAATGTTGTTTGTACTGTTTGCTAACTCTTGTAAAGTGCTTTGGATAAAAGCTCTATATAAAAAGACCTTAATAAACTTTTTTTGTTCTACAAATAAAAGCACAGGAGTACTTGTGGCACCTTAGAGACGAACACATTTATTTGAACATAAGGATGCGAAGACATGGGCTGTAGCCTACAAAAGCTTATGCTCAAATAAATGTGTTCGTCTCTAAGGTGCCACAAGTACTCCTGTTCTTTTTGCGGATACAGACTAACACGGCTGCTACTCTGAAATAAAAGCACAGAACTCATATTTTATTATCAGTAGGCTTACCTTTTTAATGTGATGGATGTGCCCCCTCTCCCGCAGCACGGCAGCCCCCAAATTGGGGCTGAGAAGGAGGGGGAGTCTCTCCCTCTCTCCCCCGCAGTGGCAGCCCCCGAGCTGGGGCTGGGGGGGGGAGGGGGGAGTCTCTCCCTCTCTCCTCCACCACAGCAGCCACAGAGCTGAGGCTGGGAAGGAGGGCTGTCTCTCCCTGGCAGGAGTTGAGGGGACTCAGCAACTCATAGAATGAGACTCTTGGTAAATCTCCACTAGGCACCTATCTGCCTCTTTAGGCACCTAAATACTTTTGAAAATCTGGCCTTAGGTGAACAAATATGATTAAATAATCCAAGTTGTGGTATCACTTCATTTATTTTGACAGGTGCAGTTTAGTTTTACAGTAATTTTTAAAGATTTCTCATAGTATATTAGTAAAAAAGACTACCATATTTTTGTTTAAAAAGTCATCTTAGTTATATGAGACATCACTCTGCTATTAAAAATGACCTGAGAACTGGGGTAAGACCACCACATTATTTGTGAGAATTATCAAATAGGCAGTTTAGCAAAGTGATAATTCGTTAAGTTCTACTGTACTGACATGGCTAACAAAACTTATTTCCCTGAGAGAGTTGGCCTCTTCTTTTTGTTGGCTTTTACTTCTTGGCAACTGAGAAAAAGTCCATAAAACTCTGGTATAATTACAGCAATTTAAATCTGCTGCATGAAGCGACTATATTTTATCAGGAATATAGGAGTATACAAGAACAGACCAACGGTCCATCTAATACAGAATCTTGTCTGCAATAATGGCCAGTTACTTCAGAAGAAATTGAAGTTATGGAATAACTTGTCCATAGGTGTAGTGTCTTCCTTATCTCTCTTTAATTATAATTGGTTTATGCCTTGGAATATGAGGGTTTCTCTCTCTTCCAAAACTCTTAAGAGTGAAATCCTGGCACAATGAAGTAAATGGCAAAACTCCTATTGACTTCAGTAGAGCCAGGATTTCACTCTTAGTTATTTGTTTTTCAACCATTGCTATTGCAAATCAAGGTGAAATCCTGGCCACACTGATAAGAGGTTTGCTATTTGCTTCAGTGGGGCCAGGATTTCACTCTCAGTGCACAAATCTCCCAGTACAGTGGATAGGAGTCCTGCACAAGAAGGGTTTGCAGAACTGTGTATGTAGAACCATCTCTGCAGTGTAAATCTGTGTGGTTCCACTGACTTCATTGGAACTATGATGCTTTACACCAGCTGAGGTTCTGGGCCATTCATTTGCAATCCTGGACATCAACTGCAAACAATGGAAGGTTTATGCTAAACTACAAAATGGTCACAATTTATTAGATTTTATCTTCTTCTTTAACCTTCTACCAGTTAAATTTTGGATTTGAAGTCTGTTTTTCTTTCATAGCTCTAGAGGTCTTGAGGTTCAACCAGAAGCTACTCAAAATCACATGCAGTGGAAGTTCATTTCTGGGATGCTAATTGCTGTTTTAACATTAGATACAGAATAATCTTGGCAGTATTTAGCCCTGAAAGCAAAATGTTTGGAGCTTTCAATTATGGGCCCAATCCTACAAGGTCCAGATTTTTTTTTTTCCTGTGAAAAATTTTACACTGACATTTTTTCTTGAAAAGACCTTGGGTTTTAGTTGCAAAACCTAACATTTATTGTCCTTTGACAACTGAATGGTTTTTGATTTGAGAGTGGGATGAGGCATGGCTCCACCTTCAACTTATCCCTTCTGAGGCCACTGCCAGGAGCGTTGGCCAACTACCCTATCTCCTCCTTCCCCTTGCCCTTATCCCCAGCAGAAAGTGATGAAATAGTGTTGCTGTTTGCACAGGTAGAAGGAACTTTGTGTTGTTCATCCATGTTCATCCTCTTCAGTTCATCCATGACAGAGCAGCCATGTTTAGTCTCAATGCTTAGGCCTGGATTTGAACATCTCCAGAGTTCAGGAGTGTTCAGATGTGGAGATTTAATTTGTTCCTTTGTAGAGATAAACTGGGAAACTCAGATATGGTTCCAAACATGTTTGACTTTGATTTGGGCTCATTCTATTCCATTTGGGTCCTACTATGTTTGTAGGCCCATCTATATTATAGTAAGAATCCCTTTTCAAGTGAAATCTCTCTGCTGTAGGCCCACAGAAGGGACTTAGACTCAGTGCTGTAATGCCTAATTTTTAGGTGTCCTGCTGCCTTGTGAAATCCACAGAACTGAGTTAGGCATCCTGGCTCCCTATACAACACACGGGGAGGGGTAGGCACCTAAGAATGGAATGCCCAAAAGCACAAAACCTGAGTAGATATCCGTCTAAGCCAGCCAAAAGGAAACGCCAAGGAGAGGGATGTGGCCTAAGAGCCATTCCGCAAAGAGTTAGGTGCCCAACAGGAGGTGCCTCCCTCTACTGAAGATTCATAGCCATGAACCCTCTCCTGGATTTAGGAGCCTAAGCCAGGTCAGTCCCTTCTCACAAGACAAATGAGGTACTGTCCCCTTTTCTCAATAGCCCAGGGGTTAGAGCACTCCAGCAGTCTATGGAAGACCCTAGTTCAAATCCATCCTCTGTCTCATATAGAGTAGGGACTTGAACAATGAGCTCCTATGTCCCAGGTGAATAGGACCAACCTATAGGGTATAGTACTCTTAATCTTTCCTGTTGGAGCTGTTCTACTTTTTATAAAATTATTAACTATGCATTGGAGCAGGGACCTGAACCCAGGCCTTCCCCCCCCAACCTCTCTAACCACCAGGCTATAAAATCATTTTAACAGATGCTCTCTGGCCCTATGACAATTTAATTAGTTATACACAGTGGAACAGATCCAACTGAAGAGATTGCCTGAGCAAGACCAACCACAGTGCTGGGGTTAGGGCATTCCCACGGGAGATGGGAAACCTGGGTTCACATCCCTGCTTGACATCAGGAAGAGGAATGATTTGAAGGTAGATCTACCACACCCTAGGTCAGTATTAACCACTGTGCTATTGAAGGGGGTAACAACATCCTTCTCTGGGTGTGTGTTTTTTGGGGTGGAGGCTCCAATCCAGAATGTGCCCTGAGAACATTTACGGGATGGATTGGACCTTGCAGGTGAGAAAGCTGGGGGGAGGGGGATTCTAGTTTGATTCTTACTTGGGCTTACTTGTGAGCTGGGCATTCAGTGGCATGATGGAGGCAGCGGTGTGCATGACCACCCGGAGAAATACATGCACTGGGGGCCTTTACTGGTATAAATTTAGGCGACTAGGGAATTAAGTCACCTGTAAGATTAGGCAGCACCAGAGCATGGGTTTTGAGCATCTAAATTCTGGATGCAGATGTTTAACATGGCAGTTAGACACCTAACTCCCTCTGGGGTCCAGCTCTGGCTCTTTTTCACCCTCCATATTTTGCAGCTCAATTGATGTACTAATCTGAAGGCCAGCATCCAACCTACATGAAAGTAGAAAGCCCCCAAACCCGATGAAACTAAACAACCACCTGTCCGGAGACTTTGTTTTTGTTTTTTGTGCGCAGTGAAATTCAGCTGCTGAAAAACCTGAGGCGCTTTGGGCAGAGCCAGAAACCCCTCGCCCCAGGGGAGCGGCTCCTAGGTCGATCCTGCCCCTACAGATCCCACTAGGCATTGAAGATCGACTGACTGAACACAGCTCCCAGTCAGACCAGCGGGAACCCCGCGGGGGACTCAAATCCCAGCTCCTCCCCACCCTCGGTATTTCTCTCTCCCCCTTTATAGTTAAAGCGAGGACGCCTCACTCTGCGCCCACCCGCCCGTGTCCGGCAGGGCAGCCCCGGCGCCCTGGTTACCTGCGGGAGCCGCGCCGGCTGCTGCCGTGGCTCAGTCCCCCTGCCCCGGGGAGCGCCGCGATCGGCTCTGGGGTGTCCCTTCACCCCCTCGCGGGCGGAGGAAATGTGCCGGGGCCTTGGGAAGGGCCAGTCAGTCGCGTGATTACCCCCATAACAACGGGAACCAGGGGCCAGTCGCCCGGGGAGCAATGAGCGGCCTTGGGCAAGCGGGACCCGCCTGGAAACCAAGCGAGAGCGGGTCAGCCGGGGTGCGCCTCTCCCGGAGTTTTGGGAACTGCCAAGTCGTCCTGGGCCAGGAGGGGGCTGCACCCAGGGCCAGCTCCAGGTAAAGCTGATGCAGAAATACAGATGGGGTTTTGCAGACCTGTCTCACTCTGACCCCCAAACCTCTCTGTCCCTGGAGAAGTTCAGGGCTGCCCAAGGTGGGGCGGTGTGCCTCGCGCCCCATGTTAAAGAGGGTTTCCCTACTGAGTGGCATTATGACAGGGACACAGCACCCAACTTCAGCCACATGAAATGTTAGGAGGTCTGACAATAAGTCAGTGGCATCATCAAAAATGTTAGTGTAAAATGGGTGCAGAAGATGTCACTGGCACCTCCAGAATTTCCATGCACATCTCCAATTTATAGGATTATTTTTCCTGCTATGAGATTTCACATCCCCTCAGAGCATCTAATAAATAATACCGTATTTTATTTCAAAGCAGTAGTGTTTAGAGAGTATTTTAAAAGCTTTTTACATTGTCTATTTATAGATTGTTCTTTTCTATTTTTAGACTTGAGTCTGGGATTTCTACAGCAAAGGTTAGAGAAATATGTCTGGGTGTGGCTGATTAACAAGAAACCAATTTTTATTTATAGAGCACTTCTTCTGTGAAAGAGGTCTCCAAGTGCTGTTAAAATGTGATAAGTACAGCTTGAGTAATAAGTGTCAGTCCACCACCAGATTAAAAATTTAGAACTCTACATTGGCTTTAAAACTGATAATAGAAATAATGTTCTTGACATCCAGGGCTATAGCTTCAGTGAACTATAGCAAAAGCCTTAGTGCCAAAGGTTTAATATTAGAGGAGGATAAAATAACCAGGAACTGCACATTTAGACTCAAGACAATCATATATTTAGACACTTTCTAACAGGTTTCTTTTTCAAATAGTTATGACAAATACACCCCAGAAATATAATGTTGGGGATGGAATTGGAGGGGAGGGAAATGATTATAGCCTACCAGAAAGAAAAGAATAGCAGAAAAAATGATAATGTCTATACTGGCAGAATAATACATTAGTGATTATAGTAAATCATATGTGAGCCATCAACTAACAATCATAATCAGCTGTTTAACTGTCAATAGCTGGTCTTCCAAATGAGTTTAGAAACAGGCTTTATTGTAGGAGCTCATTAGTGGTAATCATTTTGAGGGCAAGACCTTACTAAAGGTATAGTCTCCTTTTGTTTAGTAGATTAAATTCTCATTGTAGACATATAAATGAGGCAGCAGCTAGGCCTTAGGGGGATATGCTCCATCATCAGAGTCCAGTGTGTACATCTCAGAAAAGTGACTGAAGCGTAAGCCAGGCTTGTTGTGAATTGAGACATTCCTGGAGGACCTGCTGGGGTCTGCTATACTCCTAAAGCATGCTTATCTGGACCCCCATATCTCCTGCCTTTCAGATTATGTAGCTCCAAAGGTAAGTGTTAGTACCTCTAGATAATCATATGGGAACTGGAAAATTCCCAGTGGGAGGACTAAGTACAGAAAACAATGTTAGCTAAAACTGCCCAGCTATCAAGTATAGGTAAAATGTGTAGCATATGTGACTGCATACACCTCTCCACCTTGAGTCAGCAGACATTAAACCTTGGAACTACAAGGCACAGCCCGTAATCACTTGACTGAAAGAAGTAGCTCTATTTGCTGTTAGTAGGAACAGATGCTTAGCCTCAGGGATCTAGCCACTACAAGGGAACACAGCACAATTAGCTAGTGAGTTACACCTGCTATTTGGCAGGGGCTATGGATGTACACTCTGTGTATGACAAATAATGCTTGTTGTTACTTGGGTGCATTCAAAACCACTGAAACATACATAGTATGCACCAATGAAGTGCATAAACTGCAGAGCAGAAGTTATTGTAGGGCGAGATTAATTTATGAGTTTTCTGTAGAAAGTTCAATAGTATTCTAGTATCCCATATTGCAGTTACCCTGACTCCACTCCAGTTCCGGCACCATCATTTCAGACTTTGGCTGAGATGGCCCAAGCAACGTGTCTGTGATAAATCACAGGTGTTATGGTTTGGTGTTGCCTTGTTGTTTTGCACTAAAATGTTCCCCACTCTTCTAGCAGTAATTTATAATCTGTATCAGTCATGGGAACATGGCTCACTAGGAAGAGGGCTGGATACCTGCATTTGGCAAAAGGGACAAATTCTACCTTTTGGTAGTAAATATGGAGAGAGAGAGTTTATCTTAGGGCTTATTGCCATGGGAAACACCCACTTTTCTCCTGTGATCAAGGAGCAAGTCTCAGTGAGACTTTCATTCAAATCTTCTTGTTCTTTGTTTCAAGGATCATTGAAAAACCTCCCAAATCTATGTACCATGTTTTCATAGTGTGTATTATGTCCCTCTCTGGTGGCTGGGCTACATAGAGAATAAGAGCCTATGATTTCTGTCTGTTGAAGGAGCTATTTTTTTAGTTTAAGTGGTAGAAGTACAGAGATGAAGGTTCTACATTCCAACCCTGTTGGTGACCTATCCTAGAGGTTGTTACAGCTATTCCCAGCAAAAAAATTGTTATCCGTTGTTTATAGCCAACTTTTGGTTTTGAAATATTTAAATTGTTACCAAATACATTTTAATTAGGGAGGCAGTGTGGTTTTGTGTGAGACTCAGGAGACTTGTGTTCTGTACCCAGTTCTGTCACTGGCCTGCTCTGTGACCTTATGCAAGTCACTTCGCCTCTCCCTGCCTCAGTTTTCTCATCTATAAAATGGAAATAATCATACTGACCTCTTTAGTAGATCACTTTAAGAGCCCCTCCTCCAGCACTTGCTGAAGATGAAACAAGGTGGCCAGCCTTTGTCTGTTCCCAATATTATAACGGATACTTAAATAGTCTAAAGTCTGCAACTAACTTTGGAAGGGAGGAATCTGATCCTGGAAAGATCTCAGTTTATGTACAGCATCAGTCACCTGAATAGTGAGCACTACAGAGACAATAGTGAGCACTGTAGAACGTTGGCATATGCAGAAGTCAAATAGTATTCATGCAGCTTTTCCTTATTTAAAAAAAACAAAACATGGTAGTCTAGCTGTATGACAAACACTTTTATTCTGTCTAGAACAGACACACCCTTGAACCTTAACCTAGGAAATTTCTGAAAGAAAATGAGCATACATGAGATAGTTTGAATGGAAGAAGACAGAGAAGCACTAAATATTACTGCAAGAGTTTCTCCCTCAAAGACATGGAAATGAAGGGCGGCTCAAGGCACCAGCACAGCAACATGTGCCTGGGGCGGCAAGCCTTGGGGGGCGGCCTGCCAGTCGCTGTGAGGGTAGCACTCAGGCTGCATTTGGCGGCATGCCTGCGGGAGGTCCGCCGGTCCTGCGGATTCGGCGGCACTTCGGAATCAGCATGACCAGCGGACCGCCCGCAGACGTGCCGCCAAAAGCCGCCTGACTGCCGTGCTTGGGGCGGCAAAAACCATAGAGCCGCCTCTGATGGAAACTGTGCTGATTCATCCTAAGTAGGAGAGTATTGAAAACTTGAGTGCTTTATTCACTAGATTTAATAAGAATAACTGCACAAAGGGGAGGTAGAACTCTGCTCCTAGTGGTGGTAGCTTCTCTGATTCTATATTCAGTAGAACCTGCCTAGCAGAAAATTATTTAGCAGTATCTGTGTATGTGTATTTAAAACTAATAGTGAGCTGGAAATGTTGAGTGATATGGGACCATATTTGCTGCTCTTTTCAAGTGAGGTTTCAGTTTTAAAATCAATGGTACAATGTCATCCCTGGTCTTTAAAAACAGGTTTTAATTTCAATGCATGTTAGTGTAAGATTTTTGGGGTTATCCTGTTAAGAAAAAATTCCAGCAGAAACTGATCATATTTAATTAATATATTGATTTACTAGGTAACATAACTTAAAAAATAGAAACAACTAATATGTATGTATAACAATACAGAATTTATATCAGGAGAAGTTCCATGCTAGCTTTGGGAAATCTTGTGTTTTAATATCTTCCAGTAACTTCACTTAAAATCTAAGCACATTTCAAATTGAAAAGATGTGTTTTCCCTTAACTAAAAGCCTACACATTCAACAAGAGAGCCAATCATTAAGTTAGGTTCTTATTAGCTTGCACATCATCACAGGTGATAAAGTTTCTGCAAGTTATGCCTTAACTTTCACTTGGCCAGTTGATCTTCACACATGTAACTGACTAGCCTTGGAATTATCACAGGTGACATAGTTCTCTCAATAATAGAAAACAGAGATGTAGCTCACTCTTCCTGAGTTGTTTTGGTTCTGCAGGAATGCAAAGTAATAGTGTTTTTGTTGCAGAAGTCAGCAGATGCAACTCTGAATTCACACAGGGAACAGATGTGATCAGTAAAAAGATACAATGCGTCACTTTTCAGAGTAGTACTGCAGTTTAAGACAAACTTGCATAGATCCTAACTGTCTATTCAAGGGGAGGCTGTTCTCAGACATACTAACACTCTTTAAGCCTCATAAAACCTTTTATAGTCCTTAAACACTCCCTTTTCTCCCATCAGCCATTGCATCAATTGCAGAGAAGGAAAAATACCATTAACACCTGATGTGGCAGAAATAGTGCTGTTCTGAAGAGCTGCCATTACAAATGCTTCCCTTGAGAGCCAAACTCTCAGCTGCAGAAGATCTCTGGTCTGAAACAGGCTTCTTTGTGAACAGGTAAGCACAGAGACTTTTATTCCCTTTTAAGTTAGTGGGAAAGGCTTTTACCCCTGTTGTATTTAATTCAGAGTCTCCCTTTCTCTCCTTATACTTGCAATCCTGGAGGGGGGAACTAAAGCTGTGCTGAGAGAGTAATTTGATAAGAAAAGGAGATTCAGAAGGTTGAACAGAGTATGGATGGGCAGCCTCAGAAAGGGAAATAGAGAAATCTAGGAACTCCTCAATCTCCCTTAGACTTAGCTTCTACTGTTGGTGCTGGTCAACATAGCCACAACCTTGCCTATAGTTCCACTCTGACATAACTAAGCAACAAGACCTTTTGATTGCATTTTATTTTGCAGAAGTCAGGTCATGCCAGTGCCAGTCAAGATGCTGGCTTCTAAATGAAGTATCTCTAACATGTTAAAGAACTTCTTCTAATTTTAAGATGGAAATATAATTCTTCTTTCCAGAGTGGCTTAAAAATGGTAATCACTGTTTGTTTTTTGTTTTAGAAGTCGTTCATATTAAATAGCTTTGTATTTTGAAGCGTAAGAGAAAACAAAAGCTTTGCATTCAATTATAGTGACATTTCAGCTATGTTGTTTTTTGCCCTCCATTTTAATACAGCTCCAGCAGGAGAAAATACAAAGAGCAACAATAAAAACATTGGTCTGGTCCTGCAATGCTTACTCAAGTGAGTAGTCCCACTTACTTCAGTTGGGCTACTCACAGAAGGGTTGCAAAATTGAGTGTTTAATCAACTGTTTAAAAATTAGACTTAAACATTTAGTAGAACTCAAAAGGAGACCCAGAAAAATTCAACATTGTTGCACTTTACAAGAGACACACCGACTAAACAAACATGGTTGAATCATCTAGTGGCAGCAGGAGACCTGCTAATGCAAATACTTAGTGGAGTGACTCATAAAAATAAACCAAAAGAAAAACATTAATCACCTTGCTTTTTTAAAAACTTAATATCTTAAAAGCCCAAGCAGATCTGCACTAAGGAATGTCTTCAAGCAGAACAGCAAGCACAAACTTTGAACACAGTTTACACACATTAGCTGTGTTTTTGTGTTTGTTATCCTGTACTTGAATGTGGCATATCCAGGAGATTTCACCATAGAGCTGAAAGTAAAATAACATTTCTTGTTAAAACACAAATAAAACTTTTTGTTAAACTTGCAAGAGGTGAAAAGATCGGAAGTGCTTGCCTAGCTGTCTGTCTCTACTGTGCTCCTCATCATCATGGTATATAGTGGCTATTCTAGACTGGGATTTAAAATTTTAGGGGCAGGGATTGTTTTCTTGGTTTGTTTATACAGTGCCTACCACAACAGGCTGTGATCCTTGCCTGGGGCTCTTAGGTGCTACCACAATGCAAACAGAGTAAAACAAATATTGAGAATAACATTTTAAATGCAATTGCATTGCAAAACCTATTTAGAAGTTCTAGGACCCCATTCTCAGAAGTGCTTAGTGCCTCCAGCCCCAACTGAAATAAATGGGAACTATGAGGACTCAACGCTTTTGAAAAACAGATCGGTAATGTATCAATAGGAATCAATTATATTCCCATGTGTGTATCTCTCTCTTTCCCCCTTTGTTTTCAGTGGATTGTATTATCATAAACTAAATGCATTCCAATGCCTATTTAGCTTGCTATGCAAGCTAACTCTTTACCACTCTAGGAAAGTGTTAAATAACCCCTACTACTTTTAAATCTTCCTTCCTAGGAACAGCGATCACAGGATTTGAACCAACTAACTAAAGTCCTGATTCTGTAAGCAGCTGTGCTAGTGAAGAGTCCATTGACTTCAGTGTGGCTCTGTGAAGACATGAGATTGGGGAGTGATGTATGTAAATCCAACTGCTTGCAGGATAGGAGCTTAAAAATGCTTTTGTCTGTAGTCAATGCATGCACTGACACCCAACTATTACCTAGGCGTGAAACACTTTTGTTAAGGAAATCTCTAAACGAACAAGGTTTAGCTTTTGCAAGCGAATGGACAGTGTGCCAATACTTGGGCCAACACATGAAAATTAACGAGTGCTCAGCACCTTGCAGGACTGAACTTGGCATAAAGATTGCAGGATTGGGGCTACTACTTTTTAAACTAAAACTAGAATAAACCACATCATGTAAAATCTGTAGTGGTATTACACACAAGAACCAACATAAGTTCATCTGCCCTGGTTACTTTACTTACATCTGTTTACTTACCCCTAAAATAGGCCTTAATGAAATGATTAGAGTCATTCCTTTTATTGAAATGGTAGCAGGAACATCTGTTCCTTTGTCTCTTGTCTAATACATAAATAGCATGATTTGATTCTTGCAATCCTTAATTTCTGGCTGCAATAAACTGTTGGAGCAACATGTTTCCAAAATACATGTTTCCAGCCACTGGAAGGAAGCCTATTTTGCTATTATCTTTATCATTAATTTGCAATAATCATCCAGAAACTCAGACCGGCAGGAAGGATAAAAATATAGAGACAAGCCTTAAATAGCTTGTTGACAGATAGCACTGGAAATATATTTAACATCAATTTCTGCTACAATGACCACCTGCTTCTATATGGCATCCTATTTCTTAAGCTGGTATGGTATAGAACATGTCCTGAAGGGCAAATCTTGCCCCGTGCTCCACAGGAACCAATGTGGAACCCAACACTGCACTGGGCAGAGGGGAGAGAGGATTTGGGAAGCCTGAACTCTAAAAAGCATTTACTCAGACAACAGTGTTGGTGACTCCTCCTCTATGTGGATTCACCCGCCCACTATTGTCCCCTGATGGAGCAGAAGCACTGGAGTTTAGTAGGCTCTGCAGTAGCAATCATGGAGTGGCTCTGCTACTACAGTACTCTGGAATCTGGGGAAGAGAATTGTTTCTTCCCAGTCCCAGAGAAGCCCCCTATGCCAAGTCTGGCAACACAGGCTTGGCGTGGGGTAGAGGAGAATTTTAACTCGTATAGGCAGGGAACCAGGTTCTTATTTGAGCACAGCTGTCCTATGTTCAGGGCTGTACATATCTATAGTGCTATATAAGTAGTAGTATTTATTGGCTCAGTTGTAGAGATGGGTGAAAGCAACAATGATTTTGCAGGATAGGGTTTTACCTTTGCAAACCAAACCCAGAGCTGGTTTGGATTCAGGTCTCACTTTATCCAAGCCCTCAAAGATCAGAGGGAAGGTGAGCAGCATGATTCAGCTAGATAGCTATGGTTTGGGCGCACCTGTAAATTTGTTCCATGCCTAAGTAGAGCAGTTATCAACTGAATTGTAAGTGTAGTATTAACAATGTTGATTATCTACGTAATTGGCCATTTTGTTGACCCATTTTGAACATAAGTGGCCATACTGGGCTGGAATCCTGTCTCTGGCAGTGGTTGGTATCAGATGCTTTAGAGGGAATGAACCGAACAGGGCAATTTCAAGTGATCAATTCTATGTTGTCGAATTCCAGCTTCTGACATTTGAAGGTTTATGGAAACCCAGAGGATGGGGCTGTGTCCTTGACAAACTTGGCTAATAACAAGTTCATGGAGGATAGGTCCATTAATTATCGAATACTTTTTTGAACCCAGTTACACTTTTGGCTTTCACATCCCCTGCCAATGAGTTCACAAGGTGACTATGAAGAAGTACTTCAGTTTGTTTTACACCTGTTGCCTGTTAATTTCATTGGGTGACCCCTAGTTCTTGTGTTATATGATGAAATGGTAACTAATACTTCCCTATGAAGAAAGTGAATAGCATTCATAATTTTACAAACTTCTATCATATCCCACCTTAGTCATCTCTTTTCTAAGATGAACAGTCCCAGTCTTTTTAATCTTTCCTCATATGGAAACTTCCATACCCATAATCACTTTTGTTGCCCTTCTCTGCATCTTTTCGAATTCTAATATCTTTTTTTGAGATGGGGTGACCAGAACTGCATGCAGTACTTAAGGTGTGGGTGTACCATGGATTTATACAGTGGAATTATATTTTCTGGTTTATTATCGATTCCCTTCCTAATGGTTTCTAACATTGTTAGCTTTTTAGACTACTGCAGAGCATTGAGCAGATGTTTTCAGAGAACTATCCATGATGATGCCAAGATTTCTTTCTTGAGTGGTAACAGCTAATTTAGATTCCTTCATTTTGTGTATATATAATTGGAATTGTTTTCAACATCTAATTTCATCTGCCATTTTGTCACCCAGTTTTGTGAGATCTTTAACTTTTCAGTCAGCTTTGAATTTACCTATCTTGAGTAATTTTGTATCCTCTGCAAACTTTGCCACCTCACTGTTCACTCCTTATTCCAGATCGGTTATGAATATGTTGAACAGCACTGTCCCAGTACAGACCTTTGGGGGACCCCATTGTTTGTTTCTTTCCATTGTGAAAACTGACCACTTATTCCAACCTTTTTGTTTTTTGTCTTTTAACCAGTTCTGTATCCATGAGAGGACCTCTCCTCTTATTCCATGAATCCTTACTTTGCTTAAGAGCCTTTGGTGAGGGACTTTGTCAAAGGCTCTCTGAAATAACCGATGTCAAAATATTCATTCAAAAGGAGGATTTGTTGTGCACATAGGTGATTCCCACTGGGAATGACATGTATAGACATCTGAGAGCAGTATTTTATTCTAATTGCTGTTGGACTTATTACAATGGCACATACCATTACTGTGCCATTCTATTTATTACTTTGTAACATCATGCTGTCCATATCATTACTAGGGGCCCTCTTCCTAGGGCTCTGTAATAGGCTTGGCTATTCCTTCTGGCAATGATGAGGAAGAGTTAGAAGCCCGTGATTTGTCTGATTCCTCCTTAAATGTCATGCACATAACCCTATGACTCCTTCTGGAAACTGATAACTTACTGTGCGTAAAAACATAAGAGTGACTGTACTGGGTCAGACCAATGGTCCATCTAGCCCAGTATCCGGTCTTCCAACAGTGGCCAATGCCAAGTGCCCCAGAGGGAATGAACAGAACAGGTAATCCTAGAATATCAGGGTTGGAAGGGACCTCAGGAGGTCATAGAGTCCAACCCACTGCTCAAAGCAGGACCTAAAAGCAACTAATCATCCCAGCCAGGGCTTTGTCAAGCCTGACCTTAAAAACTTCTAAGGAAGGTGATTCCACCACCTCGCTACATAACCCATTCCAGTGTTTCATCACCCTCCATGTGAAATTTTTTTTTTCCTAATAGCCAACCTAAAGCTCCCCCACTTCTTGTTCTGTCATCTGCTACCACAGAAAACAGTCTAGATCCATCCTCTTTGGAACCCCCTTTCAGGTAGTTGAAAGCAGCTATCAAATCCATCCCTCATTCTTCTCTTCTGCAGACTAAACAATCCTAGTTCCCTCAGCCTCTCCTCATAAGTCATGTGCTCTAGCCCGCTAATCATTTTTTGTTGCCCTCCGCTGGACTCTTTCCAATTTTTCCACATCCTCCTTGTAGTGTGGGGCCCAAAACTGGACACAGTACTCCAGATGAGGCCTCACCAATGCAGAATAGAGGGGAATGATCACGTCCCTCGATCTGTGGGATCGAGTAAGTGCCCTTACTTATACAGCCCAAAATGCCGTTGGCCTTCTTGGCAACAAGGGCAAACTGTTGACTCATATCCAGCTTCTTGCCCACTGTAACCCCTAGGTCCTTTTCTGCAAAACTGCTGCCTAGCCATTCGGTCCCTAGTCTGTAGCAGGGCATGGGATTCTTCCTCTTGCACCAGAGAATGCAGGTAATTCAGGGAGAGATTGTTGTCATGACTTTTGTTTACCACAATAGCTTAATTTCAGCTCTTTAGCTGATATGACTTGCATTGGAACTTTTGTTGACTAACACACCACTTATTTATTATTTGGCATATGAAGTCCAGTCAAGCCAAGCCACAGCATTCTTATCAACTATGTTCAAGGCACAAAGACCAGTATGTGTCATGGTTTGTAGCTGCCCACATCGACATAGTCTCTATCTCTAAATGCCACTGAAGTTCCGCTGCAGCACAAATTCCATGTCCAGTATGAAACTGGTTCAGAAGGCTCCATTGCATTTACAGTAAATCAAACCTGGATTGATGTTGAGTGGGGTTTGAGATGAGATAATTATTTGTCACTTTCTCTGCAGACCATGACGCTCACCACACGTCCTTTACCATAAATCCCTTACCCAGTAAATTTATCCACAACAGGTGGTATGAGGGCAGATGGCCATATGGTGGATTAAACAAGTCTCTAATTAACAGTGGCATATTGCACAACTTCGTCATGAACTTTGATACACTTTCCTCTCTGAACACTAGGTGGAGCAATATTGCAGAGAACCAGTAACCATGGTAGAGGAGTAGATTTAAGTATGCCTGAAATAATACACAGGGTGCAATTAAATTGTATGGCGATCATCTTTGTGTGAGATGAGCAAGCGCATACTGGAGTTTGATACTCCACTACTAAGTAATAGAGTGCCAAGGCTGAAGTGCGTAACATTTGGGCACTGGTCCCTCAATGTCATTCTGGCCAGTCTTCCGCGCAGGTTGTTGCACATTTTTGACTTTAGTCGCTGTCTTTGTAAGATGGTCATGATATGTGAGTATTCTAGCTAACATGACACCTCAATAAACCGGATGTGAATCATGCTTTATTCGCTGACCACTGAGAACTATATTCAGATCTCTGCCTGCTTGTGCATGATGTAAGAGGGAAAAATACTCCACCTAGTCTTACTTTCACTTGATATCAGGCACCACTGATGACAATAATCTGCCATAACTACCATATCTGCATTCAGGGCACTCTCAAGTATGTCCAAAGGAGTGTGACTGAGTACCAAGGCATATGTTGTCTGCATAAACAAACTGGTGGGACCTGGTATGTGGTAGGTCATTCAACTATAAATTGAATAACATTGGAGAGAGTGCCTCCTTGTTGGAGGCCATTCTTCTGGTGCTTTCAAGCACTTGTTCTATCACCAATATATGCACAGAAATGGTCATTTATCAGAAACAGAGCCATTGCACATACTAACCAACTTGACATAGTTGTAGACAATTTCATCCAAAGACCTGTGTGACAAACCATAATTGTATGCCATGGTCAGGACAAGGAAAACTGAACCAATGCCAGCCCTTGATCACATGTACTACGACTGCAGTGAAAACCGGCTTCCTCTGATGCCAACATGCCTTCCACAGATGGTGAAATTCTTTGCAAAATCAGATGCTTGAGCACCTTAAAGCAGATGCTTAGAAGTGAAATTGGTCTGTAGCTAGAAGGCAAGTATGGATCTTTCCCGGGTTTCAGCAAGGCAATGACCTTCACTTGGTGCCAGATTCTAGGCAGTCTGGATTCACGCAGAACTCTGAGCCATTCCTGAGCGCAAGGACCCAGATGTCTCATGAATTCATGAGACAACTATATCATATCCAGGAGCTGTTCCCATTTTTAAATCATTCAGTCCTTTATCCAGTTCCAGACTAGTGAGTGGCTCAATCTTATCTGCTGGATTACTCCTTAGGAAACACTGCCACTTGTCATGTACCTGGCACCTGACAACTCTGTCAACAGGAGCTTTGGTGACCTTCAACAGATGACTGGCAGTCTGATTTGGAGTAACTGCTGGCCTGCTTTGTCCATATGGATGTTGAGCTGCACCTAGTCGATGAATTAAGCTCCAGCTCTTCTGGCTTGACCACGTAAAGTTAAGCACCACTGTCACTTCCTCCCATCGAGCATGGCGAGCCGAATGATTCTATAAGATGGTCCACAATCTCCAGATCACCTGACTGCTTATACTGCCTCAGCAGGTCTGCACAATCCTCCTTCAAACATGGAATTTACACTGGTTGGAAACTGCATGGAATTGTTGCACTTGCAGCTTTAAAGATGGCACAACAAAAATGACAGTTTGCATCTTCTATGGAGATGATGTTTAGTGGGATGGTTACAATGCTCCATTCTAATTAGTCTGTAAAGGTGCCCCAATCTGCCTTCTGGAAGTTCCATCTAGGCTTCAGTACACTCCTTATCAGAAGACTCATTTCCACTAATGGTAGAGGGAGGAAACCCAGTCACAATATTCCCTAGTCTTTAGGAAGTGAAGCTCCTAAGGCTTTTAAATCCGTATATCAAAGAAAACATGCACAGGTGTGATGGTGTCAGCTCCCTAACACCACCATCCTGTTAGCCACCCAAGCAATCTCCTCCTGAAAATACTAGACTTTACTTTGCCTTACAGATTAACAATAGGTGGACCCCAGTCCACAAATTCATTTCAAGGGTTCCACTCTAGTGCCCTTATCCACTGAACAGCCACAGAAATACCAGGCTTGCTGTTCCTAAGAGAACAGAATGCACACCAGCTTGTATGATTGCACTTAGGATCAGCTCCCTTGTTTAATACCATAACTTATTTTTGTTTTCGCATAAATATAAGTGTTATCTATTGCCAAAGATTTAGAGAGAGTGTGTATGAATAATGGAAATAAAGGTTGCATATAAAATCATAACATGCTTTCTGAAAACTAAAATTAACAGGCTAACCTGCTGTCTAAAGCAGCTTACCCCCAAAGTCCTCTGCAGTGTTTCAGACAAGACTAGTTGTGATCTCATTTTTCCTGATTTTAAATGTGCTGCCATTTGCTTCCTAGGTGCTGGATGGAGTGTGGGCAGGGGTGTTGTCTTTATTCCCCAAATATAGTCCAGCAAACCTCTTGAAGTGTATCTTAAGACAATGT
The DNA here is from genome assembly GCF_013100865.1 of Trachemys scripta elegans. Taxonomy (NCBI): domain Eukaryota; kingdom Metazoa; phylum Chordata; order Testudines; family Emydidae; genus Trachemys; species Trachemys scripta. Next base: position 41,551,692 of record NC_048300.1, read on the forward strand.
TCTCTTCTACCACTGTTTCCATACCTGCTGGCTGAAATTCTCACAATCATTTGTCTGCATTTAGCTTAGATGGGTGATGCGAGACCCATTTGTAAATGAGACCATACTTAACTTACATTTCAAAAGAGAAACAGGTGAATAAACATGTCTTGACTAACAGGTTTTCTGCCAGATGGCTCTGCTTTGATCTAGACTTTAGAAAATATTTTCAGTAGGTCTACATAGCTCCTTACATAGTATCTGTACATACATTTCACAGTGATATAAATGACTCGTGACCCTGGCTTTCATTTAAGATACCATGTGACATACATTCTGGTTTACCAAAGAATATACCAGAATCAGGACATTCTTCTAACCCTCTGGCCAGTAGGCAGTAAGAGGTTCTTGGGTCACAGCAGGCATGATTAACTTTATCATTTTGGTGGTAATAAAAAGTGAAGAGGTAAGTTTCCAATGCTGTTTCTAATACTATAAAATTCAGAGGCAATAACTGATATGTCATGTCCTGTTCCTTGGTTTCTTTCCTTTTTAAATAAGTGAAAAGTTGAGTCTGAATTCTAATCTCCCGCCCCCCATTAAATGCAAAAATGTCTGTCTTCCAATGTCATCTTTGCTAGTGCCTATGCATGTGTTATGGATTTTAATGTTTTGAATAAAAACTGGATTTATAAATGTGAAAAATATAATGGACTAGCACAAATCCAAAATAAAGTTGGAACCAGTTGAAAATAATTACACTTCACTTTGCTGGGTTTCTTCATTAGTAAAGGCAACTGAAATTCTAATTTAGTATACTTGCCAAAGCCATTATACCTACTGTGCATGCAATTCATACTCCAGTGCTGTGGGCTAATAAAGGATTTGCCAAAGTCTGTAGTCAGACCCTCACTAGTTTCTTGTCAGTGAGTGGAAGAACCTTCTCACCTTTCTGGATGTTGGGGAAATGAAGTGCATGCATATGTCTTCTAGTGACATTGGTCCCTAGGACTCAATTGTTCTGTATGGCAGATGGGCTGGATGGAGTCTGACTCCAGGCTTTTGGAGAAGTAGAGGATGGGCAACCAGACAAGAATGTGTAGCCCTCTCTCTTTTCCTCTCCCCTTGTTGGGATTTTTCCATCTGTTTCTACAGAGCCTTTCTGGGCCAAAGAACTACTGAAGGTTCTGCACTTCTGGGACTGCTGGCTTTGGGATTTGGTCTGTAATGAGTAAATTGTATTGTATTTTGAATCTTCTGCTGAGTTACATTTTAAATCGGCAAACCTGTAGGAGAAACAAATACGTAGTTTAATAACTAAATACAAGATGTATGGGCTTATCTTGCATCTCATTCTATTATTTTTGTACTTAAGACAAAAATACAATAACATGTCCAACTTAAATACATTACTGCAGGATGCTAATATACCAAGGATATTGACTATGATGGTCATCCTGACAAAATGGGCCAACGGAACAAATAACAAAATACATAAATTAGTTGAAATGATTTGATGTGATTATTCTGCCCTGAATTTCTAGGGAAAATGATTATCAGTATAATTTCCTTCTCAGAAATTCCGAGCAGCCAAATAAAGGAACAAAAGGTTGCTATTGGAGTCATAAACAGATAACTTTGACTTTTACCATCTACAGTAAATACTACATCGATTTATTTTAAACAGTGTTTTAACACAAACAGAGAAGGGGCTCTTTTCTGTGAACATGTATAATACAAATGAACAACACTTGAGCTTTACAAAGGTAAACTTATATAATACTATTGTCTATAACAGGGGTGTACAAACTTTTTGGCTCTAGGACCACATCAGGTACAGAAATTATATGGAGGGCTGGGTAGGGAAGGCTGGGGGAGGCTATGCCTCCCCAAACAGCGAGGCGTGGCCTGGCCTCTGCCCCCTGTCCAGCCCCCTGGAGCCCCCACTACCATCCAACCCCCCCATCCCCCGCTCCCCTCCCCTGCCTACCCCCCCCAAGACTCCCGCATCCTATCCAAACACCCCTGCTCCCCACCCCCTGCCCATCCTCAGGACCCCCGCTCCATCCAATCTCCCCGCCCCATGTTATCTGTGGGGTGGGGGGGAGAGGGGTGCTCAGTCCTTTCCTGTGCATTTCCCCTGCTGATTTGGCTGCTCTCCCTGGCAGTCAGGCAGGGCTTGCTCCCTGTCTGGGCTTGGCTGCTGGGAACAGGGGCCAAGCATGGTGGAGGGGGGTCCTGGCTTGCTCTGTCCCTGGCAGCAGGGCCCAGGCCCCTGACTGCGCCGCCCTGGAGCACTAGGTCTGGCGGCTCTATAGCCGTGCCGCCCAGCCGGAGCTGCAGCCACACTGCCCAGGTGCTGGAGGAACTGTGACTACGAGGGAGGGAGTGAAGCAGAAGGGGAGGGGCTAGTCTATGCCCCACTCACCGCGCTGCTGCGGAGTTGGGCTGGCTCCTCCGCAAACCTGTCCTGACCCCGCTCTCTGGCAGGAGCTCGGGGGCCAGAGGGAAGCATCCTGCAGGCCGGATGTGGCCTGCGGGCAATAGTTTACCCCCCTCTGGTCTCTTATATACCCGTTCTGTGGATGAAATTCCATCATCTGGCACTGATAATTTTATAAAGAAAAGGCAGAATATTTAATGTAGGCTTGCTACTCTGCCTTCCTAGTGGAAAGGCAAAATCCATCAAGTGGTGTTCTGAAAAGCTCATTTAAACAAAGGAATGATGGGTCACATTCAGAGTCTGTTTCTGAGCTGCTCCAAGTTGCAGTACTCTAACTGGAGTCAGAGGAATTCCTCTGAATCTGCACCACTGTTGTGGAGATCACAAGCTAGCCTATAGTACTATTGAATCCTGTCATCTCAGGTGAATTTTCCTTTTCTTCATGTGCCTTCTCCTATGATGGCACAAGTTCTAAAAGAATTGAATGAGAAGTCAAGAGCATCAGAAGGCCTACCCACAAGGACTGCATTCTATATGGTCTGTTGGTCAAACATAGTTAAGGTTAAGATTTTGTCACGATTATTTTTAGTAAAAGACAGGGACCGGTCACAGGAAATAAAAATTCATGGACTGTGACAGGGACCAGTCACGGACCGGTCTTTTACTAAAAATAACTGTGACAAAAGGGGGTTGACGGGGATGAGAGCCAGAGAACTGCTGCAGGAGGTGGGTGGGTGGGGGGTTCAGCTCGAAGCTCTAAGGCCCCCCACCACCACCACCGGCGCTGAAGCGGAAAATGTCTCAGATCTCTGGCAGACTCCAGAGCTTCCATGACAAAATCTTAGGCCTACGCATAATGAACATGAGCACCAGGGGAAAGATGGGTAGATGCTTCAGAAATTTCTTCTGCAGGCAACCTTCAAAGTGACTTTAATAGAAGCTGCTTCCACTGCTCATCATTGTCTCTGAATACAGGGGGTCTCTAGTGCACACACAGCATGGGTGGAATGGAGTTGTGTAGTGGCTTCCAAATCAGCTTTCACTTCACACAGAGTGTACGTTTAGGGCCATCATCTCTCATAAGTTGTTAGTTTTCTGGTGTCATTCACATCATCCGTTCCACTGGAGTCCAATTCCACACTGCATACAGCTCTAATATTTAACAGTAGGAAAAACAGTAGTTCAAATATATAACGTAATAATATTTGCAAAGCTTTCTTATGGTGTTAACTTGACAGACCTCACTGGGAGTTTAGTCCCTGCGCTGTCATCCTATTGCTTTACCAAAGTGTGATTGAAGGAGGCTGTGTTCTAATCTCCAGAGGGCCATCTGGGTTTTATGTACCAAAGGTCTATAATGAGATGTTTGTTTTTTTAAAACAAACTAAAATGTGATCTGTAGCTTTCTCTGAAACTTGCACACACGCTTTCCTCACAAGTGTCCCTCGTTTGAAGGAAATCACTCAATTTAATCCTACAGTTACCAACATGGGGGTGGGGGGAAGCACCAATTGGCGGCACTTTAGCGGCGGGTCCTTCACTCCCTCTCTTCCTCTTTGGGGCAGCGCAATTGAGCTGCCGCCGAAGTGCCGCTGATCGGCTTTTTTATTGGAGATGCCGCCGCGATACCGGATGGAGTGCCGCCCCTTTGTATTGGCTGCCCCAAGCACCTGCTTCCTTCGCTGGTGCCTGGAGTCGGCCCTGCATGCCACACAAACTTGGCATGCCCTCCCTTTTAGTGTTAAAAATTACTTGCAGCAGGAATAAGGAACCATGAAAGAGTATATTTACATGAAATCCTGCATCACTTGTTTTTGTTTGTTTTTCTGCATGAATAATTGTTGTATCCCTCATGTTGGGTGTTTGAGTACGTTGCCTGGAAGGTTGAGGTATGTACTGTAACAGCACCACTATTTTATGGGAAATCTGGGTGTTCAGGAATTGTTATGAATGTCTAGCTTTGTCTACTAACAATCAAGATATCTTTCCTTAGAATGGAAATAAATGATTTGATAACTTACAGAGTTAGTCACCTGTGAGTACCCCTCAGATGGCACAAAGAGGCCATAATTCTCTGCTGGGCATTTGCAGCTGGAAGGAAACTTCCTATTTTGTGCACCTGCACTGTAGCCAGTCCCTGCAACTCTACCCTCTCCTTATAGCATAGGTGGGAGACACGATGCGGCAGGACAGTGTGTGCTCTGCCACAGTAGTCCTGAACTTGCTTAGGATCTTTAAGAGCTGAAGCCAGTTGTGTAACTTAATAGCATTTAGTTATAAAGCACAATATTTCTTTATCTGCTATTAACCAATGTTAAGACCAATGAACTGGTAAATGCAGTCACAATGACTTCAGAAAGGTGTGCCAGACCCCTGCTAAAACACAAGATGACTTGTTATAAGAGATGAGCCTAAGAATAAAGCTTTGAAAATAGCAAAACTCTTGAAGATATTTTGTCAGTGTCACATTACAAACAAACCATTCCTTCACTGTATGAGGAAGAAAAGATTCTAGCGGCATGAGGCCTCTCTGCTAGCCAGTGCGAAAGGTCTTCCATAACTGTCATTAAGAGCTGTGATTGTTTTTACCCTGCATTCTCACTTGTCACAGGAGTGATTCAGTATGAATGTCTTTGAGCTAAAGTAGTGGAAAATAGTAGAGCTTGGGAAAGAGACAATGGGCATGAGTTTTGATCTCACACCAGTAGAAATCTATATATCAATCAATCTAATCAGTTGATTAATATAAATCAATATAATTAATTCACACAATCTGATTTAGAAGTCTGAAATTTTGCCACTGACTTCCTGCAGAGCAGGACTTGACTCATGGGCTGAATCTCTCAGGAATACGTACTGTACTGAAAACTCTAGTTCTGTATAGGTAACTATTTAAGTGGAGTACAATCCCACTTATTAGGACAGTTGGATATTAATGTTTACAATAATCAGATATGAAGTTACTGGGTTTCACTGATAAAATGGGGCAAAATCTGATCCACGGGACATTGCAGCAAGAGCCACAAGACACTGGTGCATGTTCTCTATGTATTACAACAGGATGTAAGTGACAGTGAAAAGTATGCAACATGACTCTTCATTAGGTCTTGAATGTTTAGAAGAGCTAAAGGAGGTTTAAAATAATAACAATGTAGAGTTCAAGTATCAGTTGTCCATGAGCCGACTTTACACATCTGCAAAACAAATGTAGGTAAAACATAATTAGGCTTGGCAGAATTCTTTTGTTTTATTTCCTTCTAAATTGACAGATATCAATATTTAATTTTAAGCATTAACTTTTTTAAATCTATTTTTAGAGTTGTAGGAAAGAAAGGGAGGTGGAGGATCCAGACAATAAACAAAACACACAAATTAAAACACACATTGTCAACATCACATCAAAATACATAAAGTAAATATCTTAAATCAAACTAAATTCTCAAGCAACATTTTTCTTACTTTGTGTGAGTGTAAATTGTAAATTCTGATTTATTGATGTAACTTTTTTTTTTGGGTCAGCTTGTGTGGTGAAAGCAACATTGATCGATTGGGGGGAAAAAAAAATCTAAACCTTCCAAGTCTAAACATAACATTTTGTTCCCTTAAAATTTAAAAAATTTGTCCTAATCTGGGAAATCTGTCATTTTGGGGATCTCCTTTTATGCAAGGCAAAGAATCTAGTCACTTTGTTCTCCTAGCCTTAGAAAGGAGACAGGCCACTTCCAAAGGTGCCTAGGACTTTAACAAGAAGTGTGGCTGCTCCTCTCAGCAGCCTAATTCATCTACACCCAAGTCAATAAGACAATAAACCAGGGGTTCTCAACTTTTTTCTTTTTGAGACCCTCTTTCCCCCCCCCCCGCTATAAAAACTCCATGGCCCACCTGTGCCATAATAACTGGGGGGTTTTTGTGTGTGTGTGTGTGTGTATCAAAGCCAGGGCCAGCATTGGGGGGTAACGAGCAGGGCAGTTGCATGGGGACCCTGCAAACCTACGTTGCTCAGGCTTTGGCTTCAACCCCGGGTGGCAGGGCTCAGGGCCCCAGGCTTCAGCCCCGGGTGGTGGGGCTTCAGCTTTCTGCCCTGGGCCCCTGCGACTCTAATGCTGGCCCTGCTTGGCGGACCCCCTGCACCACTGCAATAAACGATGGGCTAGATACAGCAACTAAGGAAAGCTTCTGGATGTACCAAAGTGGTCAACAGACATATTACATAAATGGAATCCACGTGGTAAAGCAAGCCATGACAGCACCATCTCTCTCGCTCAGTCGTTCTCAACCCGGGGTGCATGCGGCCCAATTAGCACACAGCTGAGGCCCAGTTCAGCTGTGTGCTAAAGGTTGGCCTGGGGTCCGCTGGGTTCCCAGCTCCCTGGCATGGAGGGTCTGAGCTGGGTTCCCAGCTGCCCGGTATGGAGGGGTCTGGCTGGGCTGCCCTGGTGCAGCGGGGTGCTGGGGCAGCTGCCCAGCCCCGCAAGCTCCTGGGCAGCTGCTTGGCCCGCACAGTGAGGATCAGGGTTGGGGCTGCCGCTGCCCTGCCATCTGGTCCCTGTAGCCCACGTAACACATCATGGGCCCCATATGTGGCCCACAATGTGTAATCAGTTGAGAACCACTGCTCTAGCTTGTTACATTATTTTAAATATCCACAGTCTCCATGGGAACTAGGAGCTCTGCTAGCATAGATTGTTCAGTACACCACAAGTCATCCTATGTAGTTGTGAGGTTACCATATTGACACAAGCAGCTAAGAAGATAGCTATTAGCATATGATTAATAAGCTTTATGCCATGGAAAATGCACCTCTACTATGTTGCATGTAATGAGTTTACATGCACATACACACAGGTTTTTCTAAAGAAAACTCTTAAAACATTTGTTGATGTAACTAGATGTCATAGTAATTTGGGGGAGGGGATGGGAAATAAAGGCTAAATTCATGCTGGATTAACTTCATTGATTTCAACAAGGTTACCCCAGGGATATATTTTACCCAACACATTTATTCAAAACTATGCAATAAACCTGTTCATTCACAGAAAACAGGATTCTGTGCAAGACAGAGATGGCAGATTTGGGTTCTAGGTGATGCAGTGGGAAGAAGACAACCCATGTTCCTAAAGAAAATCATATTGTGTTCAGATTACTGAATCATATTGTCAGTTTTAGGACTTGGCTACACAGGGACACTCAAGAAAATTAATTCAAATTAACTAAAAGTGTGAATTGAAAGTGGATTCAATTGCATTTTTCCCTGTGTGGATCCTCTCATTTAGAATTAAAGTGGCCTTAATTCAGTTTTATCTTAATTCATTTTGGAAGGGATTAGTTAATTTTGATTCACTTTCCTGAGTATGTCCATGTTGACAAGCCTTTAGAAGTGGCTTCTATTCATCTGCACCTAGCTGGAGGCTGGCTTGCCTTAGGAGGACAGGTTTGGATGGTTACAGGATGGGACAGGGGCTCCCTGACTGAGGAACTGGAAGAAATTTAGGACCGTGTTTGATTTAGCCAGTCAGGTTTTGGCTGAGCATAGCAAAGAGCTTGGACATTACAGCACATTTCTGCCATATACTGTATTATTCCCTGATAGTGTGGTTCTGCTCTAACAAATGTCTAGTAAAAATAGCCTTTCCTTAATCATCAGATCTGCCTTTATGTACTCCCAGAATCAATTATAACCGTTTAATACCTGAAATAAGTTTTAAATAGGCTTTTACTCCTGGAGAGTGAGCAAACAGTGACTTCTCCCCCCTACACCCCAGTGATTCTATCTTATGAATGAGAAGGACTCTGAATTGTATTTGATTTTTGGTGTTGCTGTGCCAATGTTTTCCTGATGCCATATGTGTCACTGTCAGTTTAGTTTTAATGTTTATAATTATGTAAATTAGACAACTTATTTTCTGGAGCTAAAGATCATTGCTATCCCTCTGTCTCGGGAACATCTCCTAGGGAATTCTTCACTACAAGTTGTTGTGGGAACAATTATTATTTCTTCCTTGAGTGATTGCACATGTTTATTCCACTGTAGCTGTGAGCATGACTCATGCGCAGTTGTCAGAGAACTTCTTCACTGAGCGGTACCTGTCAGTGTGGCTCAGAACCTCACTTCTTCAGCTGCAAGTAATGGAAATCTGCAGAGGCAGGTATAAATCAGTGTGGAGATAACGAGGTCAGTTCAATCAGGGAGGGTGAGGTGCTTTGCTAGCAGTTGAGGTGTGAACACCAAGGGAGGAGAAACTGCTTCTGTAGCTGGATAGCCATTCACAGTCTTTGTTTAATCCTGATCTGATGGTGTCAAATTTGCAAATGAACTGGAGCTCAGCAGTTTCTCTTTGGAGTCTGGTCCTGAAGTTTTTTTCCTGTAAGATGGATACCTTTACATTTGCTATTGTGTGGCCAGGGAGGTTGACGTGTTCTCCTACAGGTTTTTGTATAGTGCCATTCCTGATATCTGACTTGTGTCCATTTATCCTCTTGCGTAGTAACTGTCCAGTTTGGCCAATGTACATAGCAAAGGGGCATTGCTGGCATATGATGGCATATATAACATTGATGGACGTGCAGGTGAATGAGCCGGTGATGTTGTAGCTGATCTGGTTAGGTCCTGTGATGGTATTGCTGGTGTAGATATGTGGGCAGAGTTGGCATCGAGGTTTGTTGCATGGGTTGGTTCCTGAGTTAGAGTTGTTATGGTGCGGTGCGTGGTTGCTGGTGAGAATATGCTTAAGGTTGGCAGGTTGTCTGTGGGCGAGGACTGGCCTGCCTCCCAAGGTCTGTGAAAGTGAGGGATCATTGTCCAGGATGGGTTGTAGATCACTGATGATGCGTTGGAGAGGTTTAAGCTGAGGACTGTAGGTGATGGCCAGTGGAGTTCTGTTGGTTTCTCTTTTGGGCCTGTCTTGTAGCAGGAGGCTTCTGGGTACATGTCTGGCTCTGTTGATTTTGTTTCTTTATTTCCTTGTGTGGGTATCGTAGTTTTGAGAATGCTTGGTGAAGATCTTGTAGGTGTTGGTCTCTGTCTGAGGGGTTGGAGCAGATGCGATTGTACCTCAGTGCTTGGCTGTAGACGATGGATCGTGTGGTGTGACCGGGGTGGAAGCTGGAGGCATGAAGGTAGGCGTAGCGGTCGGTGGGTTTTTGGTATAGGGTGGTGGTAATGTGGCCATCGCTTATTTGTACGGTGGTGTCTAGGAAGTGGACTTCCCGTGTAGATTGGTCCAGGCTGAGGTTGATGGTGGGCACCGCACCATAACAATTCTAACTCAGGAACCAACCCATGCAACAAACTTCGATGCCAACTCTGCCCACATATCTACACCAGCAACACCATCACAGGACCTAACCAGATCAGCTACAACATCACCGGCTCATTCACCTGCACGTCCACCAATGTTATATATGCCATCATATGCCAGCAATGCCCCTCTGCTATGTACATTGGCCAAACTAGACAGTCACTACGCAAGAGGATAAATAGACACAAGTCAGATATCAGGAATGGCAATATACAAAAACCCTAAGGAGAACACTTCAACCTCCTTGGCCACACAATAGCAGATGTTAAGGTAGCCATCTCACAGCAAAAAAACTTCAGGACCAGACTCCAAAGAGAAACTGCTGAGCTCCAGTTCATTTGCAAATTTGACACCATCAGATCAGGATTAAACAAAGACTGTGAATGGCTATCCAACTACAGAAGCAGTTTCTCCTCCCTTGGTGTTCACACCTCAACTGCTAGCAGAGCACCTCACCCTCCCTGATTGAACTGACCTCGTTATCTCCACACTGATTTATACCTGCCTCTGGAGATTTCCATTACTTGCATCTGAAGAAGTGAGGTTCTTACCCACGAAAGCTTATGCTCCCAATACTTCTTGTTAGTCTCAAAGGTGCCACAGGACCCTCTGTTGCTTTTTACAGATTCAGACTAACACGGCTACCTCTCTGATAGTGTGGCTCAATTGCCCTCTGCCGTTGTGTGTCACTGCATGCTGGTATAAGAGGATGGAGCCTCTCCCAACTCCCCTCAGTTTCTTCTTGCCACGAGTGATTACTGTTGGAGTGCTCCCAGGCTTGCTATCACTATTTTTAGCCCACCAGCTATGCTTCTTTCATGGCAGGACATGACAGTGGAATCCTTGTGGTGGGAAGACTGATGCTTAACATCAAACACCAATCAGTTCCCGTCACAGACCCTACTACCCATGCTCCACGCTTTGCGACATTGTCAGTGGGCCCTTCTTAACTGATTCCAAACTGGGCAAGGCCTCTGTGCAGCCAATCAGCACTGTTGGGGTTTTCGAGCCAATCCAAGCTGCAGCGCAGATCAAACAATGATATGTGTTGTCGAGGAGTGCCCGCTAGCCAAATTTAGAGGCGGGCTCTGAGAACTCCACTTCGCCACTAAGAATGCTATTGCTTGGCTCGGCGAATATGCAAATGCTAAATAAAGAAGTCGCAAGTTTATTTCCCTCACTCTTTTTGTATATAGTCTGGTTTGTCATTTAGCAGCTAGTTGTTCGTTAGATAGGCTTCAGTTTATCACTAACTGTACATTATAAGTCCTTTTTGGACCAAATTTGATTCGTGGTACCTGGACTTTGTGCTGGAGGCATACCTCAATCTCTGGGGTTCAAGTCCTGCTGGTCATGTGTCAGTCAGTGACCCACATCCTAACTGCCTAAAATGTTTGGAGGAGCTCCATATCGGTGACAAGTGTCACACTTTTGTAGAGGGCTTAAGCCTTCCTTTAAAAAAGAGAGCAGTGAGACTTAAGACTTATGGGGGTGGCCCTTTGTCCTCCAGTGGAGCCATCAGGTTCAGAGAGTACCCTCTGAGTGTGACACCATCAGCATACAGTACACCTCCCGAGAAAGACCGACTCGAGACGTGAGTTCATGCTGATTTTAGAGGAGGGCAAGCTCGTGGCAAGGACAACTCTCCAGGACAGCTTGGGTGTGGTAGACTCCTAGAATATCAGGGTTGGAAGGGACCTCAAGAGGTCATCTAGTCCAACCCCCACTCAAAGCAGGACCAATTCCCAACTAAATCATCCCAGCCAGGGCTTTGTCAAGCCGGGCCTTAAAAACCTCCAAGGAAGGAGACTCCACCACCTCCCTAGGTAACGCATTCCAGTGCTTCACCACCCTCCTAGTGAAATAGTGTTTCCTAATATCCAACCTGGACCTCCCCCACTGCAACTTGAGACCATTGCTCCTTGTTCTGTCATCTGCCACCACTGAGAACAGCCAAGTTCCATCCTCTTTGGAACCCCCCTTCAGGTAGTTGAAGGCTGCTATCAAATCCCCCCTCATTCTTCTCTTCTGGGGACTAAACAATCCCAGTTCCCTCAGCCTCTCCTCATAAGTCATGTGCTCCAGATATTTGTTGCCCTCCACTGGACTCTTTCCAATTTTTCCACATCCTTCTTGTAGTGTGGGGCCCAAAACTGGACACGGTATTCCAGATGAGGCCTCACCAATGTCGAATAAAGGGAAACAATCACATTCCTCGATCTGCTGGCAATGCCCCTACTTATACAGCCCAAAATGCCGTTAGCCTTCTTGGCAACAAGAGCACACTGTTGACTCATATCCAGCTTCTCGTCCACTGTGACCCCTAGGTCCTTTTCAGCAGAACTGCTACCTAGCCATTCGGTCCCTAGTCTGTAGCAGTGCATGGGATTCTTCCGTCCTAAGTGCAGGACTCTGCACTTGTCCTTGTTGAACCTCATCAGGTTTTTTTCTGCCCAATCCTCTAATTTGTCTAGGTCCCTCTGTATCCGATCCCTACCCTCTAGTGTATCTACCACGCCTCCTAGTTTAGTGTCATCTGCAAACTTGCTGAGAGTGCAGTCCACACCATCCTCCAGATTATTAATAAAGATATTAAACAAAACCGACCCCAGGACCGACCCTTTGGGCACTCCGCTTGAAACCAGCTGCCAACTAGACATGGAGCCATTGATCACTACCCGTTGAGCCCGACGATCTAGCCAGCTTTCTATCCACCTTACAGTCCATTCATCCAGCCCATACTTCTTTAACTTGGTGGCAAGAATACTGTGGGAGACCGTATCAAAAGCTTTGCTAAAGTCAAGAAATAACACATCCACTGCTTTCCCCTCATCCACAGAGCCAGTTATCTCATCATAGAAGGCAATTAGGTTAGTCAGGCACGACTTCCCCTTCGTGAATCCATGCTGACTGTTCCTGATCACTTTCCTCTCCTCTAAATGTTTCATAATTGATTCCTTGAGGACCTGCTCCATAATTTTTCCAGGGACTGAGGTGAGGCTGACTGGCCTGTAGTTCCCCGGATCCTCCTTCTTCCCTTTTTTAAAGATGGGCACTACATTAGCCTTTTTCCAGTCATCTGGGACCTCCCCCGATCGCCATGAGTTTTCAAAAATAATGGCTAATGGCTCTGCAATCTCACCCGCCAACTCCTTTAGCACCCTCGGATGCAGCGCATCCGGCCCCATGGACTTGTGCACGTCCAGTTTTTCTAAATAGTCCCGAACCACTTCTTTCTCCACAGAGGGCTGGTCACCTTCTCCCCATGCTGTACTGCCCAGTGCAGCAATCTGGGAGCTGACCTTGTGCGTGAAGACAGAGGCAAAAAAATCATTGAGTACATTAGCTTTTTCCACATCGTCGGTCACTAGGTTGCCTCCCTCATTCAGTAAGGGGCCCACACTTTCCTTGATTTTCTTCTTGTTGCTAACATACCTGAAGAAACCTTTCTTGTTACTCTTAACATCTCTTGCTAACTGCAACTCCAAGTGTGATTTGGCCTTCCTGATTTCACTCCTGCACGCCTGAGCAATATTTTTATACTCCTCCCTGGTCATTTGTCCAATCTTCCACTTCTTATAAGCCTCTTTTTTGCATTTAAGATCAGCAAGGATTTCACTGTTTAGCCAAGCTGGTCGCCTGCCATATTTACTATTCTTTCTACACATCGGGATGGTTTGTTCCTGCAACCTCAATAAGGATTCTTTAAAATACAGCCAGCTCTCCTGGACCCCTTTGCCCTTCATGTTATTCTCCCAGGGGATCCTGCCCATCTGTTCCCTGAGGGAGTCAAAGTCTGCTTTTCTGAAGTCCAGGGTCCATATTCTGCTGCTCTCCTTTCTTCCTTGTGTCAGGATCCTGAACTCGACCATCTCATGGTCACTGCCTCCCAGGTTCCCATCCACTTTTGCTTCCCCTACTAGTTCTTCCCTGTTTGTGAGCAGCAGGTCAAGAAAAGCTTTGCCCCTAGTTGGTTCCTCCAGCACTTGCACCAGGAAATTGTCCCCTACGCTTTCCAAAAATTTCCTGGATTGCCTGTGCACCGCTGTATTGCTCTCCCAGCAGATATCAGGGTGATTAAAGTCTCCCATGAGAACCAGGGCCTGTGATCTAGCAACTTCTGCTAGTTGCCAGAAGAAAGCCTCGTCCACCTCATCCCCCTGGTCTGGTGGTCTATAGCAGACTCCAACCACGACATCACCCTTGTTGCTCACACTTCTCAACTTTATCCAGAGACTCTCAGGTTTTTCTGCAGTATCATACCGGAGCTCTGAGCAGTCATACTCCTCTCTTACATACAACGCAACTCCCCCACCTTTTCTGCCCTGCCTGTCCTTCCTGAACAGTTTATATCCATCCATGACAGTACTCCAGTCATGTGAGTTATCCCACCAAGTTTCTGTTATTCCAATCACATCATAGTTCCCTGACTGTGCCAGGACTTCCAGTTCTCCCTGCTTGTTTCCCAGGCTTCTTGCATTTGTGTATAGGCACTTAAGATAACTCAATGATCGTCCCTCTTTCTCAGCATGAGACAGGAGTCCTCCCCTCTTGCGCTCTCCTGCTTGTGCTTCCTCCCAGGATCCCATTTCCCCACTTACCTCAGGGCTTTGGTCTCCTTCCCCCGGTGAACCTAGTTTAAAGCCCTCCTCACTAGGTTAGCCAGCCTGCTGGCGAAGATGCTCTTCCCTTTCTTCGTTAGGTGGAGCCCGTCTCTGCCTAGCACTCCTTCTTCTTGGAACACCATCCCATGGTCGAAGAATCCAAAGCCTTCTCTCCGACACCACCTGCGTAGCCATTCGTTGACTTCCACGATTCGACGGTCTCTACCACGGCCTTTTCCTTGCACAGGGAGGATGGACGAGAACACCACTTGCGCCTCAAACTCCTTTATCCTTCTTCCCAGAGCCACGTAGTCTGCAGTGATCCGCTCAAGGTCATTCTTGGCAGTATCATTGGTGCCCACGTGGAGAAGCAGGAAGGGGTAGCGATCCGAGGGCTTGATGAGTCTCGGCAGTCTCTCCGTCACATCGTGTATCCTAGCTCCTGGCAAGCAGCAGACCTCTCGGTTTTCCCGGTCAGGGCGGCAGATAGATGACTCAGTCCCCCTGAGGAGGGAGTCCCCGACCACCACCACCCTCCTCCTCCTCTTGGGAGTGGTGGTCGTGGAACCCCCATCCCTAGGACAGTGCATCTTTTGCCTTCCAATCGGTGGAGTCTCCTTCTGCTCCCTTCCCTCAGATGGGCCATCTAGTCCACTCTCCGCATTAGCACCTGTAGAGAGAACATGGAAACGATTGCTCACCTGTATCTCCATTGCTGGTGCATGGACACTCCTCTTTCTCCTTCTGGAGGTCACATGCTGCCAAACCTCCTCACAATCCTTCTGTCCCTGCTGCGCCTGCTCTGAATCTTCAGAACATTGTGGCCGTAGAAGCATCTCCTGACGTCTGTCCAGGAAATCTTCATTTTCCCTTATGCAACGCAGAGTCGATACTTGTTTCTCCAGCCCTCGAACCTTCTCCTCCAATATGGAGACCAGCTTGCACTTTGTACAGACAAAGTCGCTTCTGTCCTGCGGAAGAAAGACAAACATGGCACAACCTGTGCAGGTTACAACAGCTGATCGCTCACCTTCCATATCACCGTCCTCTTAGGAGCTTCCTCAACTGTTGCAGGAACTACTCGGAGAAACCTGCAGATGAAAGCCTCAGTGTGCTCTCCCCACGCGAACTCCCAGGCAAACTCCCGCTGTTAGCCTCTGCTGTTCGCCGCTCAGCTGGTTCGCTGCTGACTGCCCTTATATACCAGTCAGGCCCACTCAAGGCCCAGCTGGAACAAAGCACTCCCAATTCACACTTTTCAAACAAACAAGCAAGCAATCAAGCACACGGTCAAACTGACCAACTGTCCCAGCAGCAGACACTCAGATACTCACCAACACAGCCCCCCTAATGCAGCACTTAGCGTACCTCCTCTCGGACAGCTCCCAGGCAAACTCCCGCTGTTAGCCTCTGCTGTTCGCCGCTCATAGACCAAACAAAGTCCTACTGAAGATTTATTCAGGCAAAACTCCCACTGACTGCAATAAAAGGTTTGCCTGCAGAAGAGTTGAGGTTTTGGACCCCTTGGGAATCAATTTAAAAAAAAGTAGTGGTAGCTATAATAAGTTTTCAGACTGGAAGTAAGGCATACATTTTTAAAGGTGAGTAATCAACCATTGGAACAATTTAACAATCAAGATTTGGATTTCTTAAAGATATGCTCTAGGAATTATTTTGGAGAAGCTCTGTGAATTGGGTATAGGGATGAGTTGTCCACCCACTACAGTTTGTTTCCGCAAGGCTCACTGAGGTGAATGGGTTCCTCCATTTCATACTGAGGATCTGTTACATGAAATTCTGATTATTAGACATCCTGAGCATGGGTAACTGTCCCAGTGTATTGTTATGGCAACTGGGCTTAATGAAATTCATTTTATGAATGAATTCTACAAATGTATTTTTAACTGAAACTCTCTTCATAGAAAGGGCTGGATGTATCAACACCTAGATGATCATTAAGGGGACCCACAGTTGGTTTTAGTCTGGACTGAAACTAGAAGACGAGTTGGCTCCAGTGGATTTTGGTTCTAGATTCTACTGTCTGAGTAGAGCTGTTTGTTTAAAAAAACCTGTTTCTATTTTGTTTATTTCAAATCTTGCAAATGTTTTGCGTTTTTAAATGTGTTGCAAAATTTTGATTTTTGTTTGCCCTATTTTCCTTTTCTGCCACTGACTGCCACAAAATAGCTTGGGGGGGAAAACAAGCCTGTGCATAATTTTTTTTTTCTCTTTTTTGATACTTTCCTTTTTCAAAACTTGCTTAAAGTCAGGACAGTTTCAAAGCGCGATGGAGTTTAATTTAATTTTTCCTTCCATTTTTTGTAACATTTCCCCCCACCCAAATTATCAACACTGGAAAGAATTAGAGTGCAAAAAATAAATGAAAATCCACTGATGAATTTGAGAAATAGACTAGTTAGAAAAATTTGTGGTCATAAAATATTCTGGAGCTAACTTAAAGTAGTGACATGGCTCCCTTTTTTTACCTTATGGCTGGCCAATCTTTTGGGGCTCAAATTACCTCTTAACTTTATTTTTTTTTCCAGTTATGATATTATCCCAATCTAGTTCTATCACTAAGATTAGACTTATTTATTTTTTAAAAAGGTATTTGGTATTTCAAAAGCACATAGATGTCTAACTTCACCCATGCTTTTGAAAATCCCACTAGTCACCTAACTACCTTTTTTTTAAATCTGGCCCTTTTAACTACATAAAGAGGCTTCCACCATGAGGCACATCTGCTGCTTTCTTGCTGCCTGGTTTAGGAAGTCAAGAGCATACTGCCCATCAGACAAAAACTTTCTCCCCCCTCCCCTCCCCATAAAGCTGAAATGTACATTAATGCTGCTATAATTATATATTGATTTAGTCCTAAGTGGAGCACAAGATCTGGTCCAAGAGGTGAATATAGCTGGACCGCTTTGTAATAGTGACCATAATGTAATTAAATTTAATATCCCTGTGGCAGGAAAAACACCACAGCGGCCCAACACTGTAGCATTTAATTTCAGAAAGGGGAACTACACAAAAATGAGGAGGTTAGTTAAACAGAAATTAAAGGGTACAGCGCCAAAAGTGAAATCTCTGCAAGTTGCGTGGAAACTTTTTAAAGACACCATAATAGAGGCTCAACTTAAATGTATACCCCAAATTAAAAACCATAGTAAGAGAACCAAAAAAGAGCCACTGTGGCTAAACAACAAAGTAACAGAAGCAGTGAGAGGCAAAAAGGCAGCCTTTTAAAAAGTGGAAGTTAAATCCTAGTGAGGAAAATAGGAGCATAAACACTGGCAAATAAAGTGTAAACATACAATTAGAAAGGCCAAAAAAGAATGAGGAACAGTTGGCCAAAGACTCAAAAAAAATTGCTATTACTTTTTAAGTACATCAGAAGCAGGAAGCCTGCTAAACAACCTGGGGCCACTGGACAATCGAGGTGTCAAAGCAGCACTCAAGGACGATAAGGCCATTGTGGAGAAACTAAATGAATTCTTTGCATCGATCTTCACGGCTGAGGATATGAGGGAGATTCCGAAACCTGAGCCATTCGTTTTAGGTGACAGATTAAAGTATCATTAGAGGAGGCTTTGGAACAAATTGATAAATTAAACAGCAATAAGTCACCAGGACCAGATGATATTCGCTCAAGACTTCTGAAGGAACTCAAATGTGAAATTGCAGAACCACTCACTCTAGTCTGTAACCGATCATTTAAATCAGATTCTGCACCAGATGACTGGAGGATAGCTAATGTGATGCCAATTTTTAAAAAGGGCTTCAGAGGTGATCCCAGCAATTACAGGACTTTAAACCTGACTTCAGTACTGGGCAAACTGGTTGAAACTATAATAAAGAACAATATTGTTAGATATATAGATGAACATAACTTGTTGAGGAAGAGTCAACGTGGTTTAATAAAGAGAAATCATGCCTCACTAATCTATTAGAATTCTTTGAGGGGGTCAACAAGCATGTGGACTAAGGGGATCCAGTGGATATAGTGACTTACATTTTCAGAAAGTCTTTGACAAGATCCCTCACCAAAGACTCTTATGCAAAGTAAGCTGCCACGGGATAAGAGGGAAGGTGCTCTTATGGACTAGTAACTGGTTAAAAGATAGGAAACAAAGGGTAGGTATAAATGGTCAGCTCTCAGAATGGAGAGAGGTAAATAGTGGTGTCCCTCGGGGGTCTGCTCTGGGACCAGTCCTATTCGTCCTATTCATAAATGATCTGGAAAAAGGGGTAAACAGTGGGGTGGCAAAATTTGCAGATGATGCAAAATTACTACAGATAGTTAAGAGCCAGGCAGACTGCGAAGAGTCACAAAAGACTCTCAAAACTGGGTGACTGGGCAACAAAATGGCAGATGAAATTTCATGTTGATAAATGCAAAGTAATGCACATTGGAAAGCATAATTCCAACTATATATATAAAATGATGGGGTCTAAATTAGATATTACCACTCAAGAAAGATATCGTGGAGTCACTGTGGATAGTTCTCTGAAAACATCCACTCAATGTGCAGCAGCAGTCAATATCGATATTTATCGATAAACTAGGCAAATACAAATTAGATGGGGCTACTATAAGGTGGGTGCATAACTGGCTGGATAACCGTACTCAGAGAGTTGTTATTAATGGTTCCCAATCCTGCTGGAAAGGTGTAACGAGTGGGGTACCGCAGGGGTCTGTTTTGGGACCGGCTCTGTTCAATATCTTCATCAACGACTTAGATATTGGCATAGAAAGTACGCTTATTAAGTTTGCGGATGATACCAAACTGGGAGGGATTGCAACTACTTTGGAGGACAGGGTCATAATTCAAAATGATCTGGACAAATTGGAGAAATGGTCTGAGTTAAACAGGATGAAGTTTAACAAAGACAAATGCAAAGTGCTCCACTTAGGAAGGAAAAATCAATTTCACAAATACAGAATGGGAAAAGACTGTCTAGGAAGGAGTACGGCAGAAAGGGATCTAGGGGTTATAGTGGACCACAAGCTAAATATGAGTCAACAGTGTGATGCTGTTGCAAAAAAAGCAAACATGATTCTGGGATGTATTAACAGGTGTGTTGTGAGCAAGACACGAGAAGTCATTCTTCCGCTCTACTCTGCTCTGGTTAGGCCTCAGCTGGAGTATTGTGTCCAGTTCTGGGCGCCGCATTTTAAAAAAAGATGTGGAGAAATTGGAAAGGGTCCAAAGAAGAGCAACAAGAATGATTAAAGGTCTTGAGAACATGACCTATGAAGGAAGGCTGAAAGAATTGGGTTTGTTTAGTTTGGAAAAGAGAAGACTGAGAGGGGACATGATAGCAGTTTTCAGGTATCTAAAAGGGTGTCATAAGGAGGAGGGAGAGAACTTGTTCACCTTAGCCTCTAAGGATAGAACCAGAAACAATGGGTTTAAACTGCAGCAAGGGAGGTCTAGGTTGGACATTAGGAAAAAGTTCCTAACTGTCAGGGTGGTTAAACACTGGAACAAATTGCCTAGGGAGGTTGTGGAATCTCTGTCTCTGGAGATATTTAAGAGTAGGTTAGATAAATGTCTATTAGGGATGGTCTAGGCAGTATTTGGTCCTGCCATGCGGGCAGGGGACTGGACTCGATGACCTCTCGAGGTCCCTTCCAGTCCTATAATCTATGAATCAAAAAAGTGAACAGAATGCTGAAAATAATTAAGAAAGGGATAGATAATAGGACAGAAAATATCATGTTGCCTCTATATAAATCCATGGTATGGCCACATCTTGAATACTGTGTGCAGATGTGGTCACCCCATCTTAAAAAAACATATCTTGGAATTGGAAAAATGCAGTGAGTCTATACTGAAGACTTTGAAACATACCAATTGCTATACTCAGACCCATAGTCCAGCATCCTGTCTCAAATAGTGCTTCAGACTAAGGCCTTAGAAACCCCACAACAGGCAGATGTGGGATAATCTTTCCTCCTCCTTAAACGTCTCATTCTAAATCCTAATAGAGATTTACTTAAGCATTGATATATGAGGTTTTATTTCCCTGTGTATGTCTATATAGACCTACTTTGTTAGCACTAACTATAACAGCTCTAGATATTCTTGTTTTTCATATCAGTGTCCAATTTCTCTATGAATCTTGGTAAGTTTTTGCTTCAACATCCCCCTTTGGTATTTCCTTTGACCAGTTTTGAATTTGTCACCTTTCATTTTCTTTGAATGCCCACAAACAATAAAATTATGCCTTTGTACTATATTAGCCTCCTATTGTATAACTGTTTTCTTGCTAATACATGTGCCCAAAGTATATTACTTTAAAAAAATATTTTGCAGCTAAAATTCACATCTCCAGTTCCTGTAGGGGGTTTTCTCTTGAGGTTCTTTAAGTGAAAACAAAGAGATCCAGCTGCATAAATAGTTTCTTATGTCTAGGGCCACCAGTGTCAACAGCTGAAACCAATATGGTTCTGCAGACCTAGTGTAACACTGAAGGTGAACAGAAACCATTTACAAGATATTGTACTCTGGGAGGACTGAGAAGATTCTACTAACAAAACATACCTGAAAATACCGAGAGAAACAATATTAAAATTAACCTAACATAGCATAAAACAGGTCCATGAATTTAAAAAGTCAAGGCACAAAGAGGATATAATTTAAAAAACAAATATTTAGCATATATATGTCTTTAAAACCCTAGAAAGTCTGAACTGTGTTGGAATTGCAATCTATAGCTTTAAGAGATGGCGGTTGCTTAAGAGACAGGGGGTTCCTTAGTCCTGCTTGCAGGCTAGGGAGCTCTGTAGCAAAGCCTGGGTTTGGGAGCAGTCACTTTGCAGACAGCCAGTCTACAGTAAGGTGGAGTAACTTGTGCCTCTCTATTTTAGGGAGCAGCCTGCTTTGTATGTCTGGTTTATTTTTGGTTTCTTGTGTGTTTTTGAATTCTTAGAAATAAAATAGTGTTATGTTGCAACCTTCCAGCAAGAGTATTTTGTTTTATCTATTTCTCTGGTTGTTTGCTGAGAAACATAAGTAGTCTAAAGGTAGAGGACAGCAAAGAGGGCCATTAATACTAAAACAGTTCAATAACACCGACTCATTTATTCCTAACACACCTAGTACAACAAAGTGTGGATGTCACACTTTGAGCAAATATCAGTCACCATATTTTCCCATCCTAAGATGTAGTCAAAAAGGGAAACAGCATAAAGGAATTGCAAATCAACTTACTTTGTCTCATTATGGAAAAGGAAAAAATGTTGTGGTGATCTGACGTTTTAAGGGTTTCAGTGCTGATAAACTAGATCCAAACAAATGTTTCCTACTTGCAGAAAATACACATGCACAAATTGTAAAGGACACTGGAAAAACCACAGATGAACATAAAGTAAACATTAGAAACCAACAGAAAACAAACCTAAGCAGAACTGTTTCATAAAGCGTGACAAACATATGGAACCCGTTACTTTTTGCTCTAATGGTTGTGTTTGACATTGATGACTTCTGGGGCCAACTGCTCTCTAAAGAGGAGACTAGAGGGCTGCTGAGGGCAGGGTAGGGTTGAGGGAGAAGGAAGGAAAGGATCAAGCTGAAAAGAGCAGTGTTGCTGCAATGTGGGGAGAGCTATTTTACCAGTTTTCCTGATAATCTGGGATTTTAAAGAAAGTTTTATGATAGAGCCATGGCAATGCTAGAGTTAAGGTTATGTTGTTTGGCACTTAAAACAGGATTTATACTCTGTCTTAAATAAAACGAGTTGGGTCTGCTCTGATTCCTAGGACATGTTCTCTGAGTGAAATTTGCATTTCCTGAAGTTTCAAGAAAATGTGGTTAATTAGTCATCACAGAGCCTGATTCTCCTCTCAAACTGATTTTTACACCAGTGAGACTCCACTATCATCAGTGGAGTTACTCCTGATTCATAGCAAGTGATGATCCGGTTATTCCATCTGATTTGTTCCATACATTACTAATTGGAATTGGTTCTCAAACTCACAGGTACCAGATTCACACACATACTTGTGGCACTTGCTCACCGAAATGAGACATGCAATGTGCAAAGTTCTGTGCCTAACTAGCAGGCCCTGTATATGTATATCTAGTAGTGAAATTTTTGATTGTTTCAATAAAGAAACTATAATAGTCCAGGTGAAACATTTCACTTATAAACAAACAAGTCAAGGGTCCCATGCAGAATTAGAGCACAAAAACATGTCCTATGAAAAACAATTCATAATTTATACCTCTGAATTGCAACATGCATTACAGAAGCATTGCAGATGCTAAGCTACACTATTATAGTATCTATTTCAGGTCCAATAATATCTTTACTTATTTATAAAAGTCCTGATGTGTGGTTTCTTATGGGACAGATTCTTATTGCCGCTTCAGTGGCAGCCTTTAAAATATTTGTGTGTTCCACAGAAAGAGCAAAATGCCTCTTCAGCCTAGTTTACCTTTATTTCACAGTAAGTGAGGGCAAAGTGACATTCTGTATCTGAACTGAAACACAAAATGGCAGCTGTGTCTGTAACAAGATTTGGGCTGCTCTGTTTAAAGGAGAAGAAAATAGATTAACATCTTTCACTTACAGAGCTACTTATTTCACAGAATTACTAACAAATAACATGGCAATTCTTACAATAATACTGACTTACACAGTCTCTCTCTCTCACTCACACACACACACACACACACACACACACACACACACAAAATATTTAAAACCCATATTACCAACCCCAACTGTTCAAAAATCATTAGTCAGGGCCCCCAAATCATGATTTTGTTTAAAATTCACGAGTAAAAGAAATTGTTAGGAGCTCTTTATTTGGTTCTGAGACTTTGGGATTCATGTTTTTCTTTCCCAGCCTTGTGCATTTACCTTACTCCAAGAGTTGAGGTGTTAAGAAAAACATCAAATATCACAAGACTCAAAATCACTAGAGGTGGAAATGCTTGAACGCTAATCAGACTGACTTAGCAATGGGCACATTACCACAACAAAAGACGGCATAAAGATAGTCCACAAACAGAATATTATACTGTTGCTCAGTGACACAATATTTTGCTATAAAGCAGGGATGGGCAAACTTTTTGGCTGGAGGGCCACATCTGGGAATAGAAATTGTATGGTGGGCCATGAATGCTCACAAAATTGGGGTTGTGGGGCGGGAGGGGGTGAGGGCTCTGGTTGGGGGTGCAGACTCTGGGATGCAGCCAGAAATGAGGAGTTAAGGGTGTGGGAGGGGGCTCCAGGCTGGGGCAGGAGGTTGGGGTGCAGACTCCAGCTGGAGGTGCGGGCTCTGGGGTGGGGCTGGGGATGAGAGGTTTGGGGTACAGGAGGGTGCTCCGGGCTGGTATTGAGGGGTTTGGCAGGCAGGAGGGGGATCAGGGCTGGGGTTTGGGGTGCAGGGAGAGGCTCAGGGGTGCAGACTCCAAGCGGCACTTACCTCAAGCGGCTCCTGAAAGCAACATCATGTCCCTTCTCCGGCTCCTACGCGGAGGGGCTGCCAGATGGCTCTGCATGCTGCCCTGTCCTCAGGCACGGCCCCTGCAGTTCCTGTTGGAGCACTGGAGGGGGCCATTGGAGCACTTAGGAGCCGGAGCAGGGCCATGCCATTGCTTCCGGGAACCCTGTGGTGTGGCCCCTGACCCTGTGCCCTGGCTGGCGCGGTGGAGCGGGGCAAGCCCCAGACCCCGCTCCCCAACAGGAGCTCGCGGGCTGGCTTAAAATGGCTCGTGGGCCAGATCCAGCCCACGGGCCATAGTTTGCCCACCCCTGCTCTAAAGCTTACTGTGCGTGGCTCTGTTCAGAAGAGCTGGGACCAAACTATTTCCCTTAGAAATCTATGGCATAACTCCCTTAGAATTCAATGAGAACAGGATTGGGCCCAATAGTAGATTTAAATGGTGGGCAAAGCTTCCAGATGATTTTTGCCAAATCCAGAGTATGCAAACATACACTAGGGATTGCAGACTAGGCACAAGGAAATGTATGGTCACAGTTGAAAGTCACAAAATAATGAATACATCAAAACAAATTTTCTTTTATTGCAAAGTTGCCTTTATTGTAGATGGATGTCTGCATTGTGAAATTGTATTGGAAAATAGTGTATAATGAATATTATCACATATTAACCTATTAAAACCAGATGTTCAAAAATCTAATATAAGCCTAGAAATTCCAAAACAGATTGTATTACTACTAGATCACCACATTACCTAAAATAGTGCTGCTCAGCTGTATTTTGTTATGACTTTACTATGGCAATTATGTTTCTACAGGTTTTAGTCTGATATAATGACACAGACCAGTTTCTGTAGGTTCAGTGTACCAGAGCAACTTGCTTTCTTAACTCTCTGGCATATATTCTCTCTTTCCCTGGAACTTACATAAACATAATATGCTTCAAATCTATGACTTCTGAGCATTGCAAAAAGCAGTGTGCAACCTAAGAGATTTTTTTTCCTTTAAGTAATTCTTGGATATTTACAATAGGTTTGAAGTTGGAATAAAATTTTAGTAACTTTTTTTCTCCCATTGATTAAAATGTAATAAGGAACAATAAAATCAAATCCTATGAGGATTGGTTAATTTCTCAATCAGTTCACATTAATGGATTCCAGGAATGTTACTACAAGCATGAAAAGCCTGTGCTTAGCAAGCCCATGAGATTAAAAATAACTTGTCTTTTTAAAGAATAGAAACCTTATGTACTTCAAAGCATGGTGGGCCTCTAAAATATAGGTGGGATATTATTACGGTAGCGGTTACATGACCTACTGCATGTACATGTTTTGTTCATGAATGGTACATATTCTGGAGAGACAGAATAAATAGGACTAATGATTTTGAACTCTTCATTCACCATAAAGAATTTCTGGCCTTTTAAAATCTCTGGACCATTTATGGTTTGGGTGTTCAATCTACTAAGGGACTCTCAGTGATTTTGTTCAGGAGGAAAGTGAACAAAAAGTAAATGATGAAATCAGCTACCATTTGTAAAGTGCTTTGAAGATGTAAAATGCCATATACATGCTATGTACTTTTTATTCCTGATGACTGACTGACTCTTGTATACACTTCAGTGTTTTGGACAGGAAATCCAAGCACAGAATTTACATGCACTTGAGGAAATATACTATGAGAAAACAGCTTGTTCCAAACAGTACTTAAAAGGAACCATGGAGGAACTGCTGTATCTAAGAACAAAAAGATGGTGACTTCTGAAAATTACATCACCAAATGAGGAACCCACAAAGAAGACATAACTTCTACTGTAAGTATCATTACTATAGACAAATAGCCCATATTGCATAATTCTGGTGATATTGTAATTCTGAATGTCTGATCAGATTCTGGAACTTGACATGGTGGATCAGGTGAACTAATTTCTATCTTGAAGCTACAGTTCAATGGCTTTCAATTTACCTGCCAAATCCAAATAAACGGTTAATATTTTTATCAGGTTTCTTTTGAAACTAAAATCTTAATTTAAGGTTTATACGTAACTCCATTATTTAATGGACAAATTATGTGTATACATCTTTAACTTTCCCTGTATTCAGATGAGAAAACTTACGCAAATCCACTAATTTCTCTATAATTTGTCTTCAGTTATCATTTACGAAGTTTGAGCTGATCTAATATACCCCAGTGATATATCCTGAAGTACACATACACTTCAGGATCTATTTAGGGCTCAATCCTGAAATATGCTGAACACTTTGACCCAGCAAAACTCTTTAAGTGCTTGCTTTTCTTTGAACACATTAGTACTTAGTAGTCCTACTTAAGTCAAATATGTATTGAACTTAAAACTAAGCACATTCTTAAGTGATTCCCTGAATCCGGGCTGGAGCCCATCACCTTTCAGGAATAAGCTCTTAATGCCAATCTATGGAAGCTAATTCTTGAATGTAAATGTTTTCATTCGCAATTTTTTTGGATTATTGTTCATAATTTGGTATTTCTGAAACAGAAGTAGGATTCATCTTTCTTTTGCATGCTGGGTTATGCTAAAATCTTCTCAAATACTTGGCACTATAATAAAAATAAGGGCTATCATTCACTGGATTTAACTTAAGCTTTTGTTAATTATTCCTTTACATAAACCTATTTTTAAGATATGAAACTTGGCTGTAAATGTTGGAATTAAATATAACTCTGGGTGATTTCTCCGTATTTTACTTCTTACTTCCCCACCCCATGGGAAGTCAAATGTGATATTAGAGAATAATGGGTACTGTCTCCTTTGAACAGAAAACTTGTTTAATAATTTGCAAGTCACTATCTTATAACATAGTCTTGAAACTTTGGGAGAAAAATAAAATGACAAATATTTTAATTTTCAATACTAATTAAATATTAAGTAAATGTTAAATGTATCTTGAATAATATCTCCAGTGATCCCTCGCTCATAATTTCACCCAAATCTGCATGAAGTATGGCAGCTGTTTAACAGCCCACAACAACATTACACGTCAGTCCAGCACAAAATATGAAGAATACTTTTGTGAAACCACAGGGAGCACTTAGGTAGGCAGAATGCAATTACCTACACTAGAATTCAAGCAGAGCACTAAGCCTGCTTTCAGAGGAAGGTGCTATTCAACATCAGTAAGGGTGCCAGAATCTGGTTCTCAGAATATTTAGTACACAGCCTTATTACATGTACATGCAGCCATCATTTGACATGATAACACTAATTATTATGTTAACATTCAACCTCATAATGGAACACAGCCATAGAGTTATTACACAATCTGCATTTAATAAAAGGTGTGACTATGTATTTATATGATGAACATAACTTCACAGCAGGTGTTGTGGTTAGTCTGAAATCTCAGCTTCCTTAGTTAAAAGAGAACCTCCCACATAAAAAGAAAGGAAAGAACTACCTATGGGCTCATTCCCTGTGTCAAAGGAAATGTCACACATGGATTTGGCCCCTTCTGTCTGTAAAATTATATTAGGGCTGTGGCATTAACCAACTACAGGAAACAAATTCAGAAGCTAACAGTTAATTCTCAATTCTTCATACTGAGAATAATTCATCCTTTTGTGGAAGGTGGTCAAACGAAGTTGGCACCCAGGCTGTTTTGACATTAGTGTTACAGGGCATGGTTTGAACCTGGGTTCTGCATCAGGTCCCAGTAGGCTGGTGCAGAAAGCAGCGTTAGAGTTGGCCTGCAGTCGGGGGAACTGCTGGGACAGCATTTAAAAAGATCCAGTGGCCGGGTTACCTTCATAAGGGAGGAATGCCTTGCAACCTCCTTGGAGGGAAGTTCAGCATGTACTTTGCTGAAGCAGGACCAGGCTGGGTCAGTGGAGTCCCCTCCTAGCCTCAAAACCCAAATTAGTTCCTCGAATAAAACCTGTGTTAACTATTTTGGGAGACAGGAGGGATGAATTTTATCTGCTGTGCATTCAGTTCTGTGGCTCATGGATGCCTGTGGTGAATTCTACCTTGCAAGCTGCAATACTTCAAGTGCAACTGAAAGACTTAAGATTGATGCATCAGTTTTAACCTCTGAAAATTTGAATGCTCAATAGTGATATTATTGGCAACTTGTGTCCATTATTAGATAGATTTAGTGGGATTTATACACATCCTGAAGCAAACAGCAGTTGAGCCATGTAAATTCAGAATGAGATGGCGATCTCGTTCCAGAAGTGATCAGTTCTTTGTGATGGATGTGATTTCTTTCCCTCCTTCCCCCGCCCTTAATGAAGGCCATCATGCTGCTTATTGTCAATAAAGCTGTTAAAGCAAGTGAATGCAATAGAGAGTGTGAGCCGATTTCCCCAGAAACCCTGTAGCATTCGAGTGCTATATTTACATTGTATTAATAAACGTATCTTTAGTTTATATTAAACTTTCATCCTTCTCAAATTGTAGTCCTACTACACTAGTGAAATGCGTCAAACTCTGGGGGGGCCTAGCAGAAGCTGACTGATGCACAGTACAACAGAAGGGCTAGGGGACATTTTGGCCATGAACAGTGGAGCAAAACCCGGTCTTGTGAATAATAACATCATGCCTAAGGGTCATTCAGAGCAGGCAGTATTTGTTTTTAAAGTAATCTCTAATAGGGCTTTACTCTGACTGCATAGCCATGTTGCTATTTGTGTACTCACAGAATAGACATTGCCAGTAAAGCCATAATATAAAATTAGAGAGGCTAGGTTAACAGAGGAAATATTACAATCTAGTAAACATCCTGTTACCCCAAATAGCACTACCAGGACTTTATTTTCCAAACATACCTGAGAGGCTGAGATGGAAGTGTGTAAAGGGGAATAAAAAAAATAGGAAGCCAATTGGAAATTCTAGGTGCTTTAAAACAGTGTCATGTTTGAAACAGAAAGATAAAAGAATTGGAGGGTTTCCCACAGCAGCACTTTCAAGTTTCAGTTGTTTAAAACATCTGCAGGACTGGCAGTTGGTCAAACAGTGCCTTAGGTCAGTGGTCTCACCAGACAGGTTGTACTAAACTCTTGTACCTTATGTTCCTTCAAGCAATGATGTTTCCTGCAGCTGTAGGTCAGCTCAAGACGTTGTTTCAGAAGCTGTTTACACTTGGGCGCAGCCTATATGGGCTAGTCTACACTACCCGCCCGGATCGGCAGGTAGAAATCAATCTCTCGGGGATCAATTTATCGCATCTCATCTAGACGGATAAATCGATCCCCGAATTGACGCGCGTACTCCCACCTCGTCAGGAGGAGTAAGCGCTGTCGACGGGAGAGCCGCAGCGGTCAATTTGCCGCCGTCCTCACAGCGGGGTAAGTCGAATAGGATACGTCAAATTCAGCTACGCTATTCACGTAGCTGAATTTGTGTATCTTAAATCGATCGCCCCCCCCAGTGTAGACCTAGCCTATGATTTGTGTCGTGTCTCATGGCCCAGTGTTTCTTTTGGTGCAAACTCAACTGTGGTGAAGATTGTGACTGATGTGAAATTTGGGAAGGTAGCAAATGCACAGGACAGACATAAACTACAAAGAGACCTGGTGAGACTGGAGCAATGTGTGCACCAGGCAATAAGTAGAAATTCAGTCTTACCAAGTGTGAAGTGCTATACCTAGGGAGAAGAAATAAACAATGTAGATAGAAAATGAGGGCGAGAGAGCTAAGCAGCATCATATTAATGTGAATTTATTTTTGTCTTGTCCTGTTTAATGCTGTCTTAATGTAATCAGTTACCATGACTACTGGAGGGAAGGAGTAGACGATTGGAAGGGGATGTGATCTACAAAGACCTTAGTCTTAAGAAGTGATCGATAGTATGAAAACATTTGAAAACCATTGCCGTCTGTTATTGCTATTGTGACAGCCAGGTAGCACTTTCCACACAGCTATATGCCCAATAATGGAACCACAAAGCTACTTAGGTATCTAAAGGTGTCTTTTAGGTGTCACTGTAATCCACAAACGTGCTATTCACCTACCACCTAACTCTATAGGCACTTAAACTCACTTGGCACTGAAGGTTTTGCAGTAAAAGTTCCCTAGGTGCTTAAGTTCTTTTCCCCTGAGCATGCATGCTGCTGCCTCGCTCTAGGTGTCCAGTTGCCTATCTCCTCCCCTAAGCTTCAGAGGTGTCCATGAACCAGAGGAAGATAAGTGTTCATCTGCTTGTCTTGCATGTGGTGCCTGGTCCGGTAAGCGTGCTCAGAGATGGCCTCCTTGAATACACAAAACAGCCAGGGTGGGGCCAGAGAGGAAGATGACCTCCCTTAGAACCTTTGGCCCAGCAGTTAGCACATTCAACCAGGATGTTGTAGACCATCAGTTTGTGTTCTCCCTCTGGCTGATGAGGAGAAGAGATGTAAACAGTGGTCTCCTACCTCCCCGGGGAGTGCCCTAACCACTAGGCTATGGTGTCAGTCTCTTCCTCTGGCCCAATTAATATTTAATTATATAATTAAAGTGGAATAACTTCAATAGGAGAGAGTGAGGGAGCCCCATGTTAAAATATCCCATAGGCCAGAGGTTAGGAGTCTCACCTGAGAGGTGGGAGACCCCTGTTCAAATCTCTTCTAATCAGGCCGAGGCGGGACTTGAACTGGTGTTAGCTCACGTCCTGGGTGAGTGCTCTAACCACTGGGTTGAAGGGAGGACTGCCTTTTCCTCCCATCTCTCCAGGCTGTTTTGTGTGCAGTTAGGCAGCCTCTGAGCATGCTTACTGGATTGGAACCCAAATGCGACTTAGGTGCTTCTCTGCCTATCTTCCTCCACTTCCATGGCTCACGAGCAGAGATAGGAGCCTCCCTGCACCTGGGACTTGCCTATTTGCATGAGAGACATTGCCCTTCTTGATGGCATCTCCCATTGGCTAGCATGGATGACTCCCCGCTTAGTGTGCTGGCTTTGTTAATCACATCCCTCCTCATTAATTATATAGGAGCCTAGGTGCCTAAATCGGGCTTTGTGAATTGCAATGTTGTACATGTGATTCTTTTTTCCCCCCTAGACACCTAAGTTCCTTTTGTGGATCCAGGCCTATATGCTTATATGGCCCCCATCTGTCCATTATCTGAATGCCTAACAATAATTAATGAATATTATCCCTGCTACACCTCTATAAGGTAGGTAAGCATTATCCCTATTTTTCAGAATGGGAAACTGAGGCATAGGCTAAGTAACTTGGCCAAGGAGACACAGGAACTCTGTGGCTGAACTGGAGATTGGATGCAGGGCTCCTGAATTCACAGTTCAGTTCCCTTTCCACTAGACCATCCTTCCGCCACTCTCACCATATTTAGTTAGTTGGTCAGTGTCCAAGTTGCCCAGTTTGTGTGGATCTTCACAAAAAAACACTTGAAGTCCCCTCCCCAAATTGGCCAGGGGATTCTGAGGCAGGGATGGTACATAAAAACTTTTAAAATTACTAGATTTTAAATTGCATGCTTCCCAAGATAAACAAACAAGGGAATACAGGCAGACACATCATGTTCAGCTATGGCACTGTTACTGAAGGAATATCAGGACTCCTAGAAACCATCCTCAAAGACAGTCACCATGCAAAGGGACAGTTTTCTCCAAGACACTAATGACTTCCTCCAGAAACTCTGCATCATTAACTAGCTCCCCCAGAACACCATCCTTGCCACCATGGACGTCAACTCCATATACACCAACATCTCTAACTATGACAACATTGTAGTCTGGCTTAAATACCTACAAGATAATGAATAATGCTTGCAAATCCACCTCAAATACTTCACCAAACTCATCCATTTCATTGTCATCCACACCAGCTTTACATTCAACAACAAACACTTTGCCTGCACCATGGGAATAGCCAAGGGTACTAGACTGGCACCCCAATAGGCCAGCCTCTTCGTGGATCACTACAAGAGAGAATTTCTGGGAAAACGCACCACAAATCCAACGATATACCTCGATGATATTTCCATCCTCTGGACAGATGAATTAAACTCCCTCATAGATTTCCACCACAATTTCAACCACTCTCCATTTATCAAACTTTATCTAGAATACTCCCACACCAGCATCAGCAGGACATCACCATCAGCTTCAACAATAAAGTCCATAAAATGGCTCTACCCAAGAAACCCACTGATCACTTACCTCCACAGATCAGCAATCACCCCAGACACACCAAGAAATCTGTTAACAGCCGGATAGCACAGAATTTGCTCCAAAGAGAAAGTCAAGGATACAGCCTTAAAACTGCCTTCACTAAACAAGGGCGCCAAACCAGAGAAGTGGCATCATGGAAAAGATACCCCAGAAGAATTTGCTTCAATTCTGCTTCAGTGGGGGAACCCCACTTGCACACCCCTAGTTGTCACCTGCCACCCCACACTGGAATCTGTGTGGAGTATCCTTGAACACTTACAACCCATACTTGTTGGGGACCACATCTTGCGAGAAATCTTTCACATAGCCCTCTTCTGACCTTCAAGCTCTCCCCCTCCCCCGACCCTGCCATGCTCATGATCAGAAGCAAACTCCTCACAGACCAGGACACATCAACTCAAAGCAGCACTAGATCTTGCTAGAACAACCGATGCAAATCCTTCAGATATATCTCCACTGCTACAATGATCAATATGCTGCACAATATGCCTTTAAAGATGCATGGGTCCTACACATGCCCATCACAACCTGTATTATACCTCATCCAGTGGATCAAATGCCCCAACAACAACTGTGTGGGGAAACCAGACTGTACTCTCAAATGAACTCTCACAGTAAAATGATAAGACAAAAACAGTATCACCCTGTGACGAAACTTTTCACAAAGCAGTCACTCCATCTCTGATCCCTTAATCTTAGCTGTCAAAAGAAACCTGCACAACCCTTTCAAAAGATGAGCCTGGGAACTTAAATTCATAACTCTGCTGGACACAAAACCATGGACTTAATAGAGACAATGGTTTTATGGCGTGTTACAATGCTTTGTAAAACACTCTACTGCCTGCTAAATTTTAATGGCCCATTTCATTTTAAGTGGTTTCCTTCAGCATGTGTGAACTTCTTATGCTTAACAATCTGTCCCACCTTATATTTAGCTTGGACACGCTGGTTACCTTCTGCAGACCTGAGGAAGAGCTCTATGAAGCTCAAAAGCTTATCCCTTCCACCTACAGAAGTTGGTCCAATAAAAGAGATTCCCTCACCCAATTTGTCTCGTTATATTTCAAATTGGCTGTTTCACTTTAGCAGTCAGCACGGTGTGTGCGTGTGTCAATATTTTAAGTTAATTTGACCGTATTTACATCCTATTTATGGTCATTTTCTATGTACATTTGAGCATTCAACTTTTGCTAGCATGAATACTTATGTACAAAAAGAAACTCGTAGCTTGAATTCCTAAATACTTGCCGATGGTAAATGTTTTTCTATATATGTAAAATTGACAATTTGGACAGTTTTGGTTAGTTATGAAAGTCACATGATATTGCTTCTGTCCTGACTGAAGGATTTGCACAGTCAACCACCACAGTGCTAACTGTGTATTCAATTTCTGCTGTTTCTTTTCCTAACTGAGGAATAGAAGCAAAGTTATGTGACTTATGCAACTAAGGAAACCAACATGAATTGCGGATATTTGCAAATTGCAAATGACCTCCAGACCAATACATACAGAAGAAATTTAATAATTTTGAATAGCAAATTTTGATAATTTGGCAATGCTGTTTGCAGAGAACTCCCAAACAAAAATGTATGTGTTAAGGTTGGGCAAATAATTTGTAAAGCATATCCACTTAAACAATGTCGGCAAGCACCCAGATGTTGGTTTAATTTCTTTATTCATGTAATGAATAGTCATTTAACCACTTCTCCTCAGGGGTGCTGGAACTTTTATAGTGGGGGTGCTGATGATGGAAACCATGTATTTGGTGTTATTACTAGTTCAAGCCAACGGGTGTGGCAGCACCCCTAGTTCCAGCATCACTGCTTCTCCTTCCCGTCATAACTAACCTGGGTTGGGGAAAAAGGAATTTTTACATCCAAAAGGCCCATTTTTTGATAAAGGCTGCCTCTTTAAAGAGATGGAAGCTGGACCACACTGACAGCAAACTATCTGTGACCTTTCTTGTTGTTTAAACATTTAAATATGGTGTGGTAAACCTCAGAGTAATAGGAAGACAAATTTCCTTTTTGGCATCCCTCCACTGCATGATTTATTTCTTCCTTCTTGATTATTTGGCTCGTGCAGAAGGAAGGACACTTGGTAAAAGTAATCTTGCCCTTTTATTAGTTGCTTAGTGTTTTGACACACTACCTGGTGCACTAAAAAAGCATAGTAAATAAACAAAAGGGCTGCTGTTTAATGATCTCTGAGTTATACAAAAATAATGTAATATTTCTTTGATGGGAGAGTGGGGTGGTGATGGGGATCAGAATTTTATTCTTGTTCTGCTTCATGTGAAGATGAGATGAAGGTGACATAATAACATAATGCACATAGGTATGCATACTATTGTGTCCTGGGCAGCATTCCAGTGGGAGCGCTGTTTCTCCTCCCCTTTCTCTTTACCCCACTGGGAGCTGGAAGCACTGAGAGCTAAATTCACAAAGGTACTTAGGTGCCTAAGACCAACATTTAGGTGCTAATGAAATCTCACAACCACCACTCAACTACTGCTGAACCCTGTAGGTACTTAAGTTTCTGGAGGTAGGCATAGGCAAAGCCACCTAAGTCTGATGCTGCTCCACAGCTAATGAGCTGTTTGGAACCCTGGATCATGCCTAAGCCTCAGTGGGGTTTTCAAACTAGGCATTCTCCAGCCTATCTTGCCTGCAGAGCATAATCAAGAAGAAAGGAGCAGACCATTACGGAGTTGGACAGAGGAAAATGTCAGAGAAGGCCTGGCAGTTCATAACCACCAGAGGAAAGAATATGGGGGCATTCTATGCAGCTGGAGACAGAAAAGGATGGGCAGCAGTGGCCAGCAAAGAAAAGAGGAATTCTGTACAGGTAGACATTTCCAGGAGGATATCAGGTCCTCAGTGTGGAAGATATCTCTCAAGATCCAGCTGGTCACGGGAATGAATAGATACACAGGTCATACCTGTAGATGGCAGCTTGGCCCAACCCGTAAGGAAATCAAGTTTGCCCCGAAAGAGTTCTCCAACTGTCCAATGAAGACATACTATTCTTGTTGGGGATTCAATACCCAGAAGAATTGAAAGAACATTCTGCAAAGGACAGGTGGACAACAGTACAGTGTGCTATCTTCCCAGGGTCAAGATACAAGATGTCACTCTAAGATTCAGTAGGCTTCTGAAGTTGACTGGTAAGGATCCATTGATGATGGTTCATATCACTGTGCAATGCAGTGTCAGTGCTATCTCACAAATAATAGATTTCTTCTTCAGAACAATTCTGAGTTTGCTGAAGCATGTCCAAGAGATCATTGCTGAGATCCTTTCGTTCCATGGATGAAGGAAGGCAGAAGATTCGGCAGGAGAACCATTATCTAGCTAAACAGCGTTGGATGGATGGTTTGGCTTAGTAGAACATTGGTTCACCTTCTATGGGGAGAAAGAGCTGTATAGTTTTAGATGACCTCCATCTTAGTAGAAGAGAGACCAATCTCCTTGGGGCCAGGCTGGAATAGTCAGGAGGGCAACAAAAAGGGGAAGGTAAAAAGAGGGAAGATATAAGCACTCAATTAGCACAAAATTGACAAGTTGAGAACAAAATTAATCAAAGAGCATGAAGAGAATTAATTCTTTAGTTGTCTATACAATATTAGCACCCTCTGTAACAAACAAGAGGAATTGGAAGCTAATTTATTAGCATAAATTTGATCTAGTTGGTATTACTGAAACCTGGTGGGAAGATTAATAAAGAATTAAAGGAGAGTAATTTAATTCAAATCAGAATGGGTTTATGGAAAATAGATCCTGTCAAACTAACTATAGCTTTTTTTTTTGATGCAATTACAAGTTTGGCTATTAAGATAATAGCATTGATGTAAATATAAATAGACTTTGTAAGGATATGGTACCTTGTGACATTTTGATTTAAAAACTAGAATGATATAAAATTAACATGGCACATGTTAAATGGATTTAAAATTGACTAACTGATAGGTCTCAAAATGTAATTGTAAATGAACAATCATGGTCGAGGGGTATGTGTGTTTTCAGTGGGGTCCTGCAGGGATCAGTTCTTGGCCATATACTATTTAACATTTTTATCAATGAACTGGGAAAAGACAAAATCATCACTGATAAAGTTTTGCAGATGACACAAAAATTGGAGGAGTGGTAAGTAATGAAGAGAACACAGGTCACCGATTTAAGAGTAATCTGGTAAACTAGGCGCACGTAAACAATATGCATTTTCATACAGCCTAATTTAAATGTATATATCTAGGAACAAAGAATGTAGGCCATACTTACGTGATGGGGGACTCCTGGCCTGATATGGATTTTTTAAGATCCGTTTACACCACTTCAGCCTTCTTCCCTATAGGAAGCTATAGGAACAGAGATGAGGGTCTTGCCCCAGTAGCCACCCTTTAAAAATTTGCTAATGTTGCCTAAAATAAATAGTGCAAATAATGTAATCTATACTCTTAATTTCCCTTTACTTATTATACAGAGTAAAATTCTGTACAGGGTATAGTTCTCTGGAGGTTTTGAGCACGCCATGGGGCAATTTGCAAATTTGAGGCATTGCTTTGTATCTATCTCTTAGTTAAGAGAAATTAAGCTGGTGCCTGCAAGACATTACTTGGTCAAAGTCCCTCTGAGAAGGGAAGGCCAACTTCCCTTTTCAGAAGTCCAAGGCCTTGTCTACACTACGAGAGTAGTTCGATTTTACTTAAATCGAATTTTTGGAATCGATATTGCAAAGTCGAACGTGTGTGTCCACACTAAGGACAGTAATTCGACTTTGTGAGTCCACACTAACGGGGAAAGCGTCGACATTGGAAGCTGTGCACTGTGGGCAGCTATCCCACAGTTCCCGGAGTCCCCGCTGCCCATTGGAATTCTGGGTGGAGCCGCAAATGCCTTCTGGGTAAAAAAAAAGTGTCCAGGGTGCTTTTGGGTAACTGTCGTCATCCGTCCATCACTCCCGCCCTCCCTCCCTGAAAGCGCCGCGGGAAATCAGTTCGCGCACTTTTCTAGTCAGTGACAGCGCGGACGCCACAGCACTGCGAGCATGGAGCACACTGCGACCATCGCTGCAGTTGTGGCCGCTCTCAACGCCTCGCAACTTATCATACACCTTTCCCTGAGGCAGATGCAGATAAGTCAGGCGAGGAGGCTACGTCACCGCGGTGATGGCCTGAAGTCTGAGAGTAGCACAGACCTCTCAGAAAGCAGGGGACCCAGCGCCGAGGACATCACGGTGGCAATGGGTCATGTTGATGCCGTGGAACGGCGATTCTGGGCACGGGAAACAAGCACTGAGTGGTGGGACCGCATAGTGCTGCAGGTCTGGGATGAATCCCAGTGGCTGCGAAACTTTCGCATGCGGAAGGGAACTTTCCTGGAACTTTGAGTTGCTGTCCCCTGCCCTGAAGCGCAATGACACCCGGATGCGAGCAGCCCTGACTGTCCAGAAGCGAGTGGCCATAGCCCTCTGGAAGCTTGCAACGCCAGACAGCTACCGGTCAGTCGCGAACCAGTTTGGGGTGGGCAAATCTACCGTGGGGGTTGTTGTGATGCAAGTAGCCAAGGCAATCGTTGATGTACTGCTGTCAAAGGTAGTGACCCTGGGAAACGTGGAGGCGATCATAGATGGCTTCGCAGCGATGGGATTCCCAAACTGCGGTGGGGCCATAGATGGAACTCACATCCCTATCCTGGCACCGGACCACCAGGCCAGCCAGTACATTAACAGAAAGGGCTACTTTTCCATGGTGCTGCAAGCACTGGTGGACCACAGGGGACGTTTTACCAACATCTACGTCGGATGGCCGGGCAAGGTTCATGACGCTCGTGTTTTCAGGAACTCTGGTCTGTTTAGACGGCTGCAGCAAGGTATTTACTTCCCGGACCACAAAATAACGGTTGGGGATGTGGAGATGCCTATAGTCATCCTCGGGGACCCAACCTACCCGCTAATGCCCTGGCTCATGAAGCCCTATACTGGCACCCTGGACAGTGAAAAAGAACTCTTCAACTACCGGCTGAGCAAGTGCAGAATGGTGGAGTGTGCTTTTGGCCGTCTGAAGGGGAGATGGAGAAGCTTACTGACTCGCTCTGATCTCAGCGAAACCAATATCCCCATTGTTATAGCAGCTTGCTGTGTGCTCCACAATTTCTGTGAGAGCAAGGGGGAGACCTTTATGGCGGGGTGGGAGGTTGAGGCAAATAGCCTGGCTTCTGATTACGCACAGCCAGACAGCCGGGCGATTAGAAGAGACCAGCGGGACGCGCTGTGCATCCGGGAGGCTTTGAAAGCTAGGTTCCTGAGTGAGCAGGGTAACCTGTGACTGTAAAGTTTGTGTACAGAGAAGCCGAACCTGCCCCCGTTTCTTTACCCAGTTAATGTTGACTATCCTCTCCAGTTACATACCCCCTTCACCCCCCCTTCCAACACACGTTTCGAAATAAAATCAGTTCTACTTTGTTAATGAACATCGTTTTCTTTACTACTGTTTTCGCGGGAATTTTTTAAAACGGACGCAGATTGTGGTGCGGAGCGGGTGTAGTGTAGTGACGCAAAGAAAGCTTCTAAACTCAAGGATTGACAGGCTCCGCTGTGGTGGGCTGGTTCTTTCAACGGAGCCTGTCACCCCTCCTGATCGGGACTGTGTGTATGGGGGGGGCTATGTGACTTTGTGGCAGGGGGAGGACGGTTACAGATCTCCTGCTGCGTGGCTCTGTGATCCTGCATAAGGACCGCCGCTTAAGATCTGTAACTGCCCTCCCCCGCCACAAAGTCACAGAGCAACCCACCCCCCACTACAGAACATGAAAACCACCTCCCAGACTGACCAGGGCAACTAGTCACTGCACTGTGTATGTGCCCTGCTGCTGTACCTGCCCCCGCCTATGTACCCTGCCAAAGGTGACTGTCCTGTCCAATTACCATCCCCCTTTCCCCCCCTCCTCCAAAAGAACATGATGGAAACATTAGTTAAGAGAAACATATTTTTTATTATCAACTACACATGGAACTGGGAGGTGAAACTTGGACGGGGGCTTGTGTCAGGCGGGAAGGAAAGAACTTGTCAAATTTTGGGGAATGAGAGCCTTCTGCTACTAGAGCTCTCTGCAGGGGTGGAGTGAGAGTTTGCATGGACTCTGCCGCCTCTCCTTCTGTGCACTTTGGGTGAGGGGGGTATGGGACTTGGTGGCGGGGGAGGGCGGTTAGAGATGGACTGCAGTGGGGCTCTGTCCTCCTGCCTCCGTTCCTGCAGAACATCCACAAGGCGCCGGAGCGTGTCCGTTTGCTCCCTCAGTAGTCCAAGCAGGGTTTGAGTCGCCTGCTGGTCTTCCTGCCGCCACCTCTCCTCCCGATCCATGTTTGCTTGGTGCATTTGGGACAAGTTCTCCCGCCACTGGGTCTGCTGTGCTGCCTGGGCTCGGGAGCAGGCCATAAGCTCTGAGAACATGTCCTCCCGTGTCCTCTTCTTCCTATGCCTAATCCTCGCTAGCCTCTGGGAGTGTGATGACAGGCTAGGTTGTGAGACAGTCGCAGATGGGGCTGTGGGAATGGGAAAAAGGGAGTGAATTCCTCAGAAAGATAAATGTAGTTGTGAACAAAGAACATAGTCTTTCTCTGTGAACAAGACCATGCACAGCACCTATCACATGCGCACTCAGCACAAGGTCGAATTCTCGGCCTTCGCATTCAGTGCCTGGGGTCTTGCACAGCACATTTGAGAAGCGTGTCAGGACAACGGAATTTCTGTTGCAGGCAGACATGGTAAGCCGTAGACTTGTGGCAGCTTACAACTTTAATATTAGCAATGGCCTCATTTCACATTGAAATCAATGTCGGTCCCTGCTGCCAGCAATCCGGCAAGCAGGAACTCTGCTCCTGTCCCACACCCTCGCGGCTGTCCCCGGGAACGATCCCTTTCGGCTGCCCCTCTCCCGCCTCCACCGCGTGGCTGCAAACCAGTGGTTACAGTTCTGTAAAGGAACGGTAAAGCAGTCCCAACACTAACATTCCCCTACCTCATTCAAAGCAGGTCACCATGAGCGACATCACCCTCATGAGGATCTCTGACAGCGAGAAAGAGAGAATGCTCCGGGAAAGCCTCCAAAGACCAGGGCCGTATGCCGCCCTGCTGTGCAGAGCAATGATTCCCGAGTACTTGCTTGTCTCGTGGCGCGGCAACGTGTCGTACTACGGAGGACCCAATAAGGCAGCTCTCCCCAGGAACCTAATGCAACGGATTTCCAATTACCTCCAGGAGAGCTTCCTCGAGATGTCACAGGAGGATTTCTGCTCCATCCCCGGACATATAGACCGCATTTTACTCTAGCTGCTGTAGCAGTGACTAAACAGTAGAGCGGCTTGGGCAGGACAATCATGCAAAACTGGACATTGCTAGATTTTTTTTCAATAGTTGCACTGCCCATGACTGAACCGTTAAGCGCCTAGGGCAAACTAATCATGAGAAACCCATTTTTTTAATTGTTAATATTCCTGTTCTGTTAAAAATAAATGTTTAGATGTTTACAACACTTACTGGCTGATCCTTCCCCAGATTCTGTGTCCGGGGTAACGGCTGGGGACGGTTGGTAGGGGATCTCTGTAAGGGTGATGAAGAGATCCTGGCTGTCGGGGAAATCAGCATTGTGAGCGCTGTCGACTGCCTCGTCCTCCTCTTCTCCTTCCTCATCTTCCCCGTCCGCTAACATCTCCGAGGATCCGGCCGTGGACAATATCCCATCCTCAGAGTCCACGGTCACTGGTGGGGTAGTGGTGGCGGCCGCACCTAGGATGGAATGCAGTGTCTCGTAGAAACGGGATGTCTGGGGATGGGATCCGGAGCGTCCGTTTGCCTCTTTGGTCTTCTGGTAGCCTTGTCTCAGCTCCTTGATTTTCACGCGGCACTGCGTTGCATCCCGGCTGTATCCTCTCTCTGACATGTCTTTAGAGATCTTCTCGTAGATCTTTGCATTCCGTTTCTTGGAGCGCAGCTCGGAAAGCACGGACTCATCGCCCCACACAGCGATGAGATCCAAGACTTCCCGATCAGTCCATGCTGGGGCCCTCTTTCTATTCTGAGATTGCACGGCCATCACTGCTGGAGAGCTCTGCATCATTGCCAGTGCTGCTGAGCTCGCCACAATGTCCAGACAGGAAATGAGATTCAAACTGGCCAGACAGGAAAAGGAATTCAAATTCAAATTTTCCCGGGGCTTTTCCTGTGTGGCTGTTCAGAGCATCCGAGCTCGTACTGCTGTCCAGAGCGTCAACAGAGTGGTGCACTGTGGGATAGCTCCCGGAGCTATTAGCGTCGATTTCCATCCACACCTAGACTAATTCGACATGGCCATGTCGAATTTAGCGCTACTCCCCTCGTCGGGGAGGAGTACAGAAGTCGAATTAAAGAGACCTCTATGTCGAACTAAATACCTTCGCGGTGTGGACGGGTGCAGGGTTAATTCGATGTAACGGCGCTAACTTCGACATAAACGCCTAGTGTAGACCAGGCCTAAGTGTGACATTCATTCTCTTTGAGGGGAGATGCATGCAAGTTAGTTAAATTAAAGATAGTTTTGGGCATTCTAAAATCAGAGGCCCATCCACTGGAGGGAGGGTGATCTAGTGGTTAGGATGCTAGCCTGGGATGTGAGAACCATAGAATTCCATTCCCTGCTCCACCACAAACTTCCTGTGTGACTTTGGGCAAGCACTTAATCTGCCTGCTGGCCTTAATTCCCTATCTATAAAACAGA
Organism: Trachemys scripta elegans; assembly: GCF_013100865.1. Lineage (NCBI taxonomy): Eukaryota > Metazoa > Chordata > Testudines > Emydidae > Trachemys > Trachemys scripta. Next base: position 41,593,371 of record NC_048300.1, read on the forward strand.
GATACCTCACAGGGTTGTTGTGACAATAAATACATCAAAGATTGTGAGGGGCAGAGAGATTATGGTAACGGGGGACTATATAACTATATCTAGGATACATAGATCCAGTAGTGCTTACTCATATGAGTAGTTCCTGTGACACAAGGTAGGGTTGAAGGACTAGGCCCCAAATTTTAAAACTGTTTATGCCAGGGGTTGGCAACCTTTCAGAAATGGTGTCCCGAGTCTTCATTTATTCACTCTAATTTAAGGTTTCGCATGCCAGTAACACATTTTAACATTTTTAGAAGGTCTCTTTCTATAGGTCTATAATATATAACTAAACTATTGTCGTATGTAAAGTAAACAAGGTTTTAAAAAATGTTTAAGAAGCTTCATTTAAACTTAAATTAAAATGCAGAGGCCCCTGGACTCGTGGCCAGGACCCGGCAGCGTGAGTGCCACTGAAAATCAGCTCGCATGCCGCAGGTTGCCTACCCCTGGTTTATGCCTTTTATGGCCACTATTGGGTACTACATCTTGCAGATCATATTTATGCATGGATAGATTTGATTATTTTACATGTTTTTGGGTTGGTGGGTGCTGCTTTCTGCTGTGCTTTCACTTCCATCCAAGACCTATATACACTGCAGAAAAGGAGATGCTTAGTTCTCATATACAGTGGAGGTCTCCCTACTCCCAATTGTACCTTGTTAGTATTGTCTCGTTTTCTCATCCAAATTCTGAGGTTCCTCCTTCAGCAAACTCCCTTTGAAGATTATTAGCTGGCTAGGTACTAAAAGCATTTAGGATCTGATCCAAAGACTATTGAAGTCACTGGAAAAACTCCTATTGAATTCAATGGGTCAGACCCTGAATGCCTGACAGTTTTCTGGCTTCTAATGAAGTCCAGTGTGAATTTGCCTGAATAAAAACTGAGTGATAGGTTGATAAGTTTGGCCTGTTCAGGCCTGGGTACCAACAATAAGTGTTTTCATGGCTAAATTATCAGAGGCAAAAGCAGAAGAGAAACAACATATCAGCACTTCTTTCTAAACTTTTGTATTTAATTAAAATGTTTTAGAAAGAGCGGACAATCAATTTTCTTTGATCAATATTTGCCTGCCTTGAAATGGAATGGCAAGCATTGAGTAAATAAAATAGGTGGTTCTGTTTCATTGCAACTTCTGTATCTTCTGGTGTCAAAATGCTATAGTATAATTTCCCAGTATCGTACGCATTAAAGAATTGAAGCACATCTCCCTGCTCATCCTGAAGCAACCATACACTTGTGCCTTCCATATACTTAAAATTTAGGTCATCATCTCTATGGTGCTCAGGGTGTGAAAAATCCACATCCCAGAGCACAGTAGTGATGCCAACCTAACCACTGGCAGCTAGGTCAATGGAAGGATGCTTCCATCATCCTACCTTCTGTTGTGGAGGGAGGTGGTATGTCTACCATGACAGAAAAACCCTTTCAGCTCTCTTACGCTGATACCAGTAAGTCCTGCATGGCAAATGCAGACTTAAAAATCAGCCTCTCTTCTCCAAGTACTCCAATGCTGATTGTACTGAAAAGGAGGAGCATGTTCAAAAAATAATTAGATACATTAGCTGGAGGATAGATACATCAATGGGTATTACCCAAGATGGTCAGGGACACATCATCATGCTCTACATGACATTGCCCTATTCTGTTCATTCCTTCTGAAGCATCTGACAGTAACTACTGTCGGAAGATAGGATCCTGGGCTAGACGGACCATTGGTCTGACACAGGGCCCGTGCAAGGATATTTTGCACCGTAGGCAAAACTTCCACCTTGTGCCCTCTCCTCCCCCCCCTCCCCCCCGAGGATAGTTTATGATAAACTTTAAAAAATGAATACTGCATAATGTGGCATTGTTCATTAGAATTAATACAAGGGGGTCAGAGGAGATGATCACAATGGTCCCTTCTGGCCCGGGGGAACCTATGAGCAAGGAGGAGGCTGAGAATGCCCCCAGCTCGCAGGGTCTCTAAACGTTCCCAGGCTCTGAGTACTTTGCCCTCCAGGGGGACCCAGGGGCAAGGAGGGCAGAGCCGGGCTCTCCCAGGGAGCAGGTGAGGATCTCCCTCGGGATCAGGGCCAGCTCCCGCCATTGGCACAGTGCCACCGGGGGAGGGAGGGTCAGTGTTTGGAAGCAGCCTGCACCAGCCCTTTCCCCTCCGTCGCGCTGCGGGGTTTAGTTTCACTTTCCCTCACCCCAGGAGGCAGCTGTTCCCAGCACCAGGTGTGGTGCGCTAGAGGGCGAAGCTCACCTGAGCTCAGGACCATGTCCTGCCTCCCCCAATGGCTCCGTCTCTCGGCCGAGCTGGTCGCTGCACCCGGCTAGCTGTCTCCTCCTCGCTCCGCTGCAGGCTCCCACTGACCGTCCTGAGTGGCGCCCCTCGCTACGGGGGCGGGTTTGTTATGGAGGCCTCACTCCCTGCCCTGCTTAGCTGACTCCCGTGATGCTGGGCACCACTTTTTGGTGCCCCCAAATCTTGGCGCCCTAGGCAGCCTCCTAGTTTGCCTAGTGGTTACACTAGCCCTGGTCTGACCCAGTATAGCCGTTCTTATGTTCTTGTGTGTGAGCCTCTCTTATCTAAAACATGTATGTCTTTAACGAAATTCACTTTGTTTTAGGAGCATTTAACTGACTAAACAGAGGTGGTTGTGAGTTGTTTTTGTTAGTAGCCCAAATGAGGTCTCTTTTTCTAGAAACACTTTGAGATGGTATATTTTAGAAAGTGATCTTTATCTCAGTGTAGCTTTTTCTTGCAGAATGTGTACTCGCAGATCGATGAAAACATACTGCTCTGTGCCTAAAAGCAGAATTTTTTGGGCAGCTTTTTTTCAAACACAGAACTATTTCAACTGTTATATGTATTCCAGGAACAATGAGATTAAAAAGCAAAACTCAGGATATGTGAACTCACATGAAGCAGAAAAAAGATTCCCATGAGATCCTCTGAACTGAAACCACCAAGTTTCACAAAACTCTGGTCATGAGTGGGTAGAAAAAAGGATGTTTTTATAAATACTCTTCTCAGTCCTGTAATTTTTTAAATTAGCTAATTAACCCACATGTTTCAAAAATAAAACATTCTCCTCCAGTCTGAGTATCATAACAAACTTCAAGATGGAGAGAGGCTCTCTCTCCCCTCCCCTTTGTGAGAAAGTTAGAAGTGGATAAACTAAGGCCCTGGGTCCAGACCTGCATCCCCCTACTCACATGACAATCCTGCTAATGAACTAGTCATGGTAGTAAGGGCCACAGAACTGGGCCCTAGAACAAAAAACATTTTTTAATGTTAACGTTGAACGCATGTCTGATTTTGTACTGTAAATTCTCAGATGGGATTATACCTTTTCTTTTTTTCCTAGATAAACAGCATACCTATTTCCAGTAGAAAAGAGCTTGCATACGAGACACAGGGTTGTTTATCTAGGAGCATGTAAGGATATGAGATCACAGAAATGATAGCATTACAGGGACAGTGGGGGTTGCAAACTGTGTGTGTTTGAGTGATGCTTTTATTGGAAAATGCATTAATATTTTAGGGAAATATTTTGATTTCTTACATTCTGTAAGAAAACCTTTACACACTGAATGGAAAAATAAAAATGTCTTATGACAGCAAATGTCTAAAGGTATATTTGAAAATTAAAGCTTGTCAAGAGTATGGATTTTTTCATTGCCACAATGCTTTATTCTTAAAGTTACTATTCAAAGAAACTAATTATGCTTCCTAAAAGGGCAGTCAGTTAAAAATTAAGATGTTTAAAAAAAAAGTGAAAGGTACAGCATTTAAGCATAGAAGTTTCTGGTTATCAGGGAATAACGTACAGATTATTGAGGGTGCAAAGTTTGGTTTAAGATCAGGTGGCATAAGGAATACATAATCCGCAATATCCCCGATTGGGGGTAAAAGGTTAATGGGTCAAAGTGCAGTCAGTTAAACTACTACCTCAGTCGTCTAAAACAAAACAAAAAAAAACCAACAACCTTGTTTTGATTTAGGAACTATGGGCATGATCTCAAAGGTTAGTGATGTCAGTTAGTCTTTTGACTTCAGTAGACTTTGGATCAGAAGCAATATGTCTCACATTAAGTGTAGTATATTTAATAACTATTTTCAGGTGCATCTTAACACAAATTTCATATTTTCTACCAGGTCTATTGCAGATTATATTTAGTGATCATATGCAATTTCTTTTTAAATTATCAACTCATACTGTACACATCACAATTTTAAAAATAAGATTTAATATTTTTCAGTACTTAGAGTTCAGATTATTATCCTGTTCTTGGATTCCTTGCAAACATGACAATAAATCGCTTTTTAAATTAAAACTAAGTTACAACAAGACAATCTGCTTCAAAATATGTAACCCACCTTAGAAGCTTCATTTATATTTTTATGGCTTGGTCAGCATTTATTATAATGCACTTTTTCTATATGTATTACCAATAAATAAATAACGAGAAGGATAAAAACAATTTTTTAAGCGAATTGATACCCATGAACAGTGTTAGACTAGAACCCTGGCGATGGAGGACTTCAGCATCTATATAGACTAGAACCAGGGAATCCCAATTAGAATGCAACTTATGAGCGATGGCCCCAATTCTGAAAGCTACTCCAGACATGGGCATTTGCCTGTAGTCCCAGTGAAGTTAATGGGGCTCGGTGCAGGCATAGAAGCCCATATTAGAACAGCATGTCAAAATGGGGCTTATAGAAGGCCAGCTAACTGCAATGTTATGGACCAATCCATGTTGCACAACCTTATGTTTTCTACACAAACCAAACACTGCACTGAAGTTGACAGAATATTTTTACTTGCGTGGGTCCTGATTCTGCACTCCTTATCTCTTAATGCAGTTCAAAAATGATCGCATGATATGTATAGACTGCTTAGATTTTTTTAAAAAGTCCCCCCCCCCCACCATATTTTAAGTAGCATAGGTCATGCTATACTAGAAGTTGGCAGACTCTTCATAAAAAACCTTGTTCCACAAATGCAATCAGCTGAAAGATGAAGTGCTATTTAGTGAACTATTCATTTTAGAATGTATTAGGTTTCACAGTAATCACTTTGAAACAGAATCTCCAGCTTTGTTGCCCTTTATCCAGTTGAGAAATGATTGCTGTTTTGTTGTTCTGTTTTCATTTCCATCATATTCTAAACCAGAAATTCAGCATTGTCTAAAATGTGGTGTTAGGTAATTGAGAGAGGCAACTGAAAGGTCAAATCTCTTGCAAACTGGTAAAACCACATAGCTTTAATTTAAATTTAAGCTACAGTGTGTGATCCAACTTATGACTGTAGCATGATTTATAAAATAAAGAACACTGTCATTAAGGGTTCCTAGAACTGCAGTCCTGATGAATAAAGCTAAACTTTGATTGACTTCCCTTTAGATGTGTGCTGGGTTTTCTTCTGGTTGAGGTAAGGGTAATTATTTGGATTTCCGTTGCCTTTCCCAATACTCCTTTCACTTCTGCCCACTCTTCACAAAAATTCCTGTGTAGGAAATAAACAAAAACGCCTCATCAGAGACTTGCTTGTGTAAGGACTTCAGCTACCTCTTTCAGCTATTCACCAACCTCTCTTTTTATACGAGATTTTCTTCTGAAGCAAATGCATCATGTGCCACCTGCTGCGAATATAATACATTTAGCAGTATTCTGGAAAGAGTGCTGCCACCACAGTTTTTCTCATAACTAGTGACTTCACCTCTAAGGAACCCTGTAGGATCTTTCAGATTCATCTCAAAACCTCAATGAGACGCATTCCCTAGATGCGGCTGACTCTAGAGATGGTCAGTGCTACTATGGAAATGACCATATACCTCAAGGCAGAGGCTGTGGCCAAGATTTTCAAACGTGGGTGCCTAAAATTAATCCCCTAAATCGTAGTGTTTAAAGCCAGAAGGGGCAAGTATGATCATCTAGTCAGATCTCTTGTGATTCACTCATAATTAAGCACCCAAATAAATCTGGCCTGACTTTGAAGTCAAATGTGGGAGATGAGGGTACTCAGCATTTTTGAAAGTTAGACTAGTTAATATAAAAAATGTCAGGATTTTTTGTGTGTGTGTGTGTGTGTGTGTGTGTGTGTGTGTGTGTGTGTGTGTGTGTGTGAGAGAGAGAGAGAGAGAGAGAGATATACATCTACCCTAACCCTTCCTCTTCCTTGTGAAGGGCCAAGGAAAGGACTGAGGTTGGATCCTCTGCAGAATTCTTACCTCTTGCTTTCTTGGGGGCCTTTTCCTATGAGATGCTTTGGTCCTCCTGCACATGAACTACTTTATGGTTCTACTGCTTAATGATGGTGTGGGCTCTGGGGATCTTTTTTTTTTTTCCTCTGGGCTACTTTGAAGTGTTTTGAATAACTTGTGTTTTTTTGTTTACCTCATTATATATAGTTGCAACCTGATATTAAAATATCCAAAGGGAACTGAAATTTTAATGTATGCATTTCCAACACGGGTACAAGATTTAATCCACTGTGAAACCTCATAGCTAAGAATACATAGAAACTGTACACACTGGGTGTTCTTAGAAAAAGTTGCAGCTGAAAAGTTGGTCCTTGAATGAGCATCTACAAACCGAACATTCTGTCCTTGAATAACTAGGATCTTTATGGGAGAGAAGAAAACCATCCTTTATTAGTCTTGTAAAATGCACTTTTTTGTCATTGTTAAATGGCTTCTTTGCATTTATTCTGTCTTCCTAGATGTAGATCTGATAGTTATGTTCTGAATTTGCCCCTCGCTTCTATACTTGTTTTACCAGGTAATTAACACAATATAAGAAATATAAAGAATACACCACTATAAAAGTTCGACCCACTACCTGTTGCCTGGTAAGAAAGAGGGCCGTTATGACAAAAAGGAAACTCTATATAGATGGGTTCGGTCAGATGAATTCTACAAACTTTTGGCTCCACTGTGCCTTGGAAACTGAAATAGTGGAAGACTGGCTATGAACGCTTTAGTATGTAAGGGTGACTAGTGTCTTCAGAGTGCAAATGTTCTTGAGAGGTTATAAAGTTCCATTCCAATAATGACACTGTGAATATGCATGTGTCACCCCCTAGTGTGGCTACTAGAATTCTCCTGGCATCTGTAGTTAGACTTTTCAAGATGCCATGTCAGCTTCTTGCTTCTCTTGGATGAAGCAGAAAAACTGCAAAATTTACCAAATAGGAAAAATAATTCTGAACAGCAAACAAAACAGTGCAGTGAAACTGTTCCAGGGAAAACAGTAAGTAAACCAATCAACCCACGATCCTCGTGGCAGTCCACACCCACTCCTGATTCGTTTCCCTCATTCCTCCCTTCTCTCCCCACAAATCTATCCTTCATTCCCTACAGCAAGGTTCTAGTCCTCAGAAGAACTGTCCTCTTTGTGCCTTCATCATCATTGGTTTCCATTAGGAGAGCCCAGCCTTTTTCTCCTCTTTCAGTTTCTAAACAAAGTATAAACCAGAGGTCCTCATGGGGCTGGAGAGGGAGTGCTCTGCCCCCGGCCCCGCCCTTGCCCCCAGCTGTGGCCCCAGCCTCGGCCCCCTTACCCCATCTGTGGCCCCACCTTCTGGGGGGAGGAGTGCAGATGGGGCAAAGGGGGGCATAAAATAAAATGTTTGGGGACCACTGGTATAAACAGACCTATGTCGTGGCAGGGAATAACCTTGCTGGCCTGTAAGGAGAGAAGGGTGGAGATGAAGGGAAGAGAAATGCGGGGAGGGGAGAAAGTTAAGGGGGGTGAGAAGAGATGGTAATAAAAGGGGTGAAAATAGCCTTTTGGTCTGGTTTCCTCTACAATTTGCATCTCGGCATTTTGTCAGCTCATTTTGTGTAGTTTATTTTCTCCTTCGTTTAATATTTGAATATTTAATTACCATTTTAATTACATAACCTGAGAGTACTACTTCACTCAGCAATAACCTCGTCTTCAGCTAATAAACTCTTATTGCCCATGAGGTTAAATGCTTATTTGCTGTAAACACTTTAGCCTCGGAGTTCCTTCAGCCCAGGATACAGTTGTTACCTCCTAAACCAGAAACATCCTCAAGTTATCAGTATATTAAAATTAAACTAATTTTGGAGCAACTATGGGTTCAGAAGATCCTGAAGAGCAATCCACTTTCATGACAATAACTTGGTATAAACCTGCCCAATTTTCATTGTGATTCAAGGATTATTGTAGTTAAAATAGGAAAAAAATGTAAGGAAAAGAGGGTATTTTAAAAAATAATTTAAATCATTTTTCTGGATCTTCCAGTTCTTATTTTCCATCTCTTCTAGACTGCAAGCAATCTGGAGCAGAGGCTGCCTGAATAACTGCGTTTTCTACAGTAGACATATTGTTGGTGCTTAGCAAATAGCAATAGAATCATAACAGAAATGCTGTAGCTCTAGATGAGTTTGTGAATTTTTCTGAAAACTTTAGTGGCAGTCAGGATACAATGAAAGGGATCCAGCATTTTCTGTGGCACTTCTGTTGGGCTCTGGCACTTTACAATCCCAAGGGTCAGATTTTGGCCAATCCCTGCATAGGTGCAAAAGAGAGGAAGGGTACTATGTACCCATGCATAGGCACTGGCCAACATCCTGTTGGTGGAAGTAGTGAGTACTTTCTTCAACTGCTAGGGCATTTAGTGGTAAGAAAGGTGGTTGGACAAGGGGGGATTTGGGTGTGCAGAGGGGGAAAGCAAATTGTACCCTTTGAAAGAGAAACTTTTTTGGCCCAAAGGGCTGAATTCCGTTCTCTGAGGTGCATGTGACGCCGTTGACTCTGATGGGAGCTGCATGCAAACATCCAAAGGCATAATTTGGACACTTTACAATCTATGGCTCTATCCAGGGATAGTTAGGGTGCTATCCTGAGACATGGGTTTAATTCCTTGCTCTATCACAAACTTCCTGTGTGACCTTGGGACAGTCACTTCATCTCTGTCTGTGATGCGGAGATAATAGTACCTCCAGACCTCATAGGAGTTTTGTAAAGATATTAGGACTGTTGATTAATTGCAGTTAACTCACGTGATTCACTCAAAAATTAATTGTGATTGAAAAAATTAATCACAATCGCAGTTTTAATTGCATTGTTAAACAATAGAATACTAATTGAAATGTATTAAATATTTTGGATGTTTTTCTACATTTTCAAATATATTGATTTGTGACAACACAGAATACAAAGTGTACAGTGCTCACTTTATATTTTATTACAAATATTTGCACTGTAAAAATGATAAAAGAAATAGTATTTTTCAGTTCACCTCATACAAGTACTGTAGTGCAGTCTCTATCGTGAAAGTTGAACTACACTCAAAACAAAACAATGTAAAACTTTAGAGCCTACAACTCCACTCAGTCCTACTTCTCGTTCAGCTAGGATGAACAAGTTTATTTACGTTTATGGGCGATGCTGCTGCTTGTATTAAGTGAACTGAAAAATACTATTTTATTTTTACAGTGCAAATAGTTATAATAAAACTAAATATAAAGTGAGCACTGTACACTTTGTATTCTGTGTCAAAATTGAAATCAATATATTTGAAAATGTGGAAAACATCAAAAAATATTTAAATAAATGGTATTCTGTTATTAACAGCGTGATTAATCACAATTAATTTTTTAATCGCTTTACAGCCCTAAAAGATACATATGCTAAAGATTGTGAAGTGCTCAGATACTATGGTAATGAGGGCATAGATAGATAGATAAGATAGCTAGATTCAGCAACCCTTAATCATGTGATTAGTCCTAGGAAGGGTTGCAGGCTTAGGGTACATCTACACTACAGCGGGGAGTCGATTTAAGATACGCAAATTCAGCTACGTGAATAGCGTAGCTGAATTCGACGTATTACAGCCGACTTACCCCGTTGTGAGGACGGCGGCAAAATCGACTTCTGCCGCTTTTTGTCGGCGGCGCTTACTACCACCTCCGCTGGTGGAGTTAGAGCGCCGATTCGGGGATCGATTGTCGCGTCCCGACGGGACGCGATAAATCGATCCCCGAGAGGTCGATTTCTACCCGCCGATTCAGGCGGGTAGTATAGACCAGGCCTTAGACTACACATTTCAATCTATTTCATACCTAGTATGTCTACTGTTGGGTACTGCATCTTGAAGACTGTTTTATACATGCCCCATTTGCAGATGTATATGTAGAGTGAACAAAAGAAGATGCTTATTTCTCAGGTTTAGTGAAAGTCTCCCTACTCCCAATTTTATTGGTCAGTGTTGTTATGTGTGTTTTCATGCACTAAGGGTCAAATTCTGAGGACCCTTCTCTCAGGCCTCTCATTAAGTTAAATTAGCCAACTAGGTACTGAGAGCATTGAGGGCCTGATCCAAAACCCATTAAAGTCAATGGAAAGACTCCGATTGAACTGAAGGTACTCCGGATCAGGCCTTGAATGCCTGTCAAGTTTCAAGTTTCCACTAAATCAGTGTGAATTTGTCTGAATAAGAACTGTGTAAAAATGGATTGAAGGCTTCGAGGTTTGGCCTAGTAAGGCCTGAGTGCCAATAAAATGTGTTTCATGGCTAAATGACCAGTGACAGAAGCAGTAGAGAAAACTCTGGGAGCCCAGAAGAGGCAATCTGGTTGATTCAACTAGCATTCCAATCACAGTGCATCCTCTCTGCACTCTGCTCTAGGGCACAGGGAGAATCTAGCCTTCAGCATGGGTGTTCTTGAGTTGTGAACGCCCATGTGCTCCAGGTTCCATAGAGCATGCAGACTTCATAACTCATGGTTCTGGGGATGTGGTGGTGGCAGCAAAACTGCCAAGTAGACTGCTACTGGGTCCTTCCAGTGCCATTTTTGGTGGGGGTGGGGGGGGTTGAGCATCTCAAGAATGAAATGGAAGACGACAAGAATAAGTCATGACGATTTTCTCCTGGATCCCAATGCAGCATTTTCAAAGGAGCAGCCCTCTGTCTCAGGAAACAGGAATGTAAAAAAAAAAAAATGCATTCATTTTTGTTATGTATCCTGATTTCTAGGTGTGGTAAAGATTTCCAGGCTTTTCCCCTTTCTGCTCACAAGTCATTATGTATAGCATGCAACACCAGACATCAGTGACCAATGCTGCCTGAATTCTCTAGGCAAGTACTTTTTATTACTGCATCATTCATGAGCTGGGATGATAGTCTGCTCAGCTCTTTTAATGTTTCTCTACCCAAGACTTGCATCCTGTCTCCCTATCCCACTACTACAGATACTAGCCTGGAACAAAGCCCATAACGGTGACATTTAAAAAGTTAATGGGCCAAAACCTCTGAGTTACACTGGTGCATTCCAACTTAAGTCAATAGGCTTGCACCTATGTACAGTAACTGAGAGGATAACTTTACCTGAGCCCATATTTTTAGAAGTATTTAGGTGCCCAAGTCCCATTGAAATCAGTGGGAGTTAGGTGCCTAATACCTTTAAAATCTGGATCCTTGTTTCTGTTTCTACAACTCTGGCATGGATTTTGTCTGCTTTCACTTTACAAATGTGGTAGCATTAAAAAATTCTGGAGACGAGGTGCATGACATTGCTGATACTAACACAACTTCTTGCATGTCGGGGTGTCTAGCGGGAGAGCTCTCAGGAAATTGGCAAAGGGATATGGAGCCTTTCACCTCTAGAACAAAAGAATGGCCATTCTGGGTCAGACCAGAGGTCCATCTAGCTCCAGTATCCTGTCTTCCGACAGTGGACAATGCCAGGTGCCCCAAAGGGAATGAACAGAACGGATAATCATCAAGTGATCCATCTCCTGTCACCCATTCCCAGCTTCTGGCAAACAGAGGCTAAGCACACCTAGGTTAGAAATTCACACAAGCAGCTCTGTTTCAGAACTCTGTTCTATTTAGTGACCGCCCCAACCTTTATGCGACCTGCAGTAGAGTTCAACTTTCCTATTTGTATACAAGATTACTAAACTACTACAGTAGAACCTCAGAGTTATGAACACCTTGGGAATAGAGGTTGTTCATAACTCTGAAATGTTCATAACTCTCAACAAAATGTTATGGTTGTTCTTTCAAAAGTTTACAACTGAACATTGACTTAATACAGCTTTGAAACTTTACTATGCAGAAGAAAAATGCTGCTTTCCCTTTTTTTTTTTTTAGTAGTTTACATTTAACACAGTACTGTACTGTATTTGCCTTTTGGGGGGGGGGGGGGGGGGAGGGGGTCTCTGTTGTGGCCTGATTGCATACTTCTGGTTCTAAATTAGGTGTGTTATTGACTGGTCAGTTCGTAACTCTGGTGTTCATAACTCAGAGGTTCTACTGTACTAATTATCTCATTAGTAAAAGTATTTTAATATAGCTGTAGATGAATGATCTATACATGTAGAGTGTGTGTGTGAGACATTTATATCTGCAATGATCCATAAGTAATAAATCGGTGTGTGTGTTACTGCTGATTCACTAGTAGTACATATTACACCATATTAATGTTGTTTATTTCTATTGAGCCATAGGTGCATGTGACGTCTCAAAAATATAAGACTGTTCTTTTCCCCATAGAGCTTACTGCCAAATACTCTACGTGAACGGTGTTATGCTAAGGGTCTTTCTTCAGGCAGTCATTTTGGATTACTAGTTTTTATATTGAACACCCGGCATATTTGGGCAGTTGGGTTGGTTATTTATCTAAAAGAGGGTGGATACTTGGGAATAGCACATATTTCAGTAGAAAGGACAAGGATTTATGATAAGCAAGATGGGATTTTTTTTTTTTTTTTTTTTTTTTTTTTTTTTAATTCTTCCATTACCATCAATCTGTTGGGGTCAGAAGAGTGCTGAAAAGATCACTAGAGAATAAACTATTTCTTCCTGGAGTTATTTTAAAACAGTCAACTAATGGGAAGTTTCTTTGATCTATTTTAGTTGAAATTGATTCATTCTGTTAATTACTGTGTTTGAACTCGATAAGCAGGAATTTTCTGCGTGTTGCAACATCCTTGGGTAGTATGTCTTTTTAAGTGTCAGGCACATAACTTTGATGAAGCCTTTGAAGAGAGGTATTTGTCATTCTACTGTTTAAAGAATAAGGTTATAATATCCATTAATGATAAATGTAGTGTGACAAAGTTCCTCCTCTATCTTGGTGGGTCCTGCACTTATTGGCAGATTTTCTTGCCTCAGAGATTCACCATGTGGGTTGGGGAACAGCCCAGAGACCTTCCCCCCGGGAAGAACCCACAGTCCAGGTCAATTGGGAGGTTTGGGGGGAACCCAGGCCTGCCCTCTACTCCAGGTTCCAGCCAAGGGCCCTGTGGACTGCAGCTGTCTATAGTGCTTCCTGTAACAGCTACATGACCGCTACAACTCCCTGGGCTACTTCCCCATGGCCTCCTCCAAATACCTTCCTTAGTCTCACCACAGGACCTTCCTCCTGGTGTCTGATAACGCTTGTGCTCCTCAGTCCTCCAGCAGCACACCCTCTCAATCTCAGCTCCTTGCACCTCTTGCTCCTAGCTCCTCACACTCACCCCACAGACTGGGGTGAGCTCCTTTTTAAAACCCAGGTGCCCTGATTAGCCTGCCTTAATTGATTCTATCAGCTTCTTCTTAAATGGCTCCAGGTGTCCTAATTAGCCTGCCTGCCTTAACCGGTTCTAGCAGGTTCCTGATTACTCTAGTGCAGCCTGTGCTCTGGTCACTCAGGGAACAGAAAACTACTCATCCAGTGACCAGTATATTTGCCTTCTACCAGATTCCTGTACCCCACTGGTCTGGGTTTGTCACAGTACCCATAAGCAACTAAAGGTATATTGTTTCCATCATGTGTTTGGGAACTCATATGTACGTGTGTTTAGCTCCCTGTGTGAGATTTTTTCAAAGGCAAAAAGGACAATTAGGCATTGCAAAATCATTTTGATGAAAAATTTCTGACCAGCTCTAGCTTTTGAAGTCCCTGGCAGTTAGACCAATAAGAGCAGGAGCAGTGCCTTAAAGAATAAAATTACCATTTTCAGTAGGGTCTTTCATCATTACAGATCAATTCAGTCTTAGTTGGGATTCTAACTTTGGAATGTTAGAATTTCAAGACGTTCAGTTAAAATACACGCTGGTAGATTCTCAGCTGGGGTAAATTGTCATAAATTTACACTCTCTGAGGATATGCCCCAGAGTGTTATCTTGGCAATTGCACTTATGTATTTTTGTAACTCTCACTAGGCGCATAAGTACTTTTCTAAATCTGGCCCCAAGGTACTTTTGAAAATAGGATCTGGGCTGTTAATTCACTTAGGCACTTCTACATTACCATTAAGAGCACAATTTTCAGAACTTACTCTCTGCAATATTTTAAATTGGGATGAGAGATATTTTAACAGCTTCCACAGGGACAGGTTTTGTTGTAGTTTTTCCTTTAAGATGTTCACATTGGATGAAGCGTTACATAAATGTTTGAATTAGCAATCTCCTTAAAATGTAAAGTGATTATGAGGAAGAACATGAAAAGCTAGAAAAGCAAGAATTTCAGAAATTGATTTCTTTACAATGCTTATATTAAGTGCTGTTGGCAATAATGGTTTATAAAACAGTATATCAGCATCCTCCACAAAGACATTATTGAAGGGTAAGGAACCAGTTACAGAAGGCCAGACAGGGACTCAGTTGTTAAGCTAGAGCAATTTAAGAAAGTAAGAAAAGTAGCAAAAAAATACTTCCTACAATAGGCTAAGCCAGCCTTATACAGTAGTTTAATTAACCTTGCAATTTCTTACCTGCCCATTCAATTGGGAGTGAATAATTTTTTTGGAGAAAGTGAATAAAATATATTTAGTCCTTAAACCTGAGTTACTAAGACGGTAATCACATTAGAAACGGGATAGATTTTTGGATCTGGGCTGGTAAATTTTCATAGCTGTTTCATTACACTGACCTAATCTGCATAAAGGCTATGCCTATCCTATGAGCTAGGGGTGTGATTTCTCTGTTGGTATGCATGTACTTAGAATCCTAGAATCATAGACTTTAAGGTCAGAAGGGACCATTATGATCGTCTAGTAGTCTGACCTCCTGCATAACGCAGGCCACAGAATCTCACCCACTCACTCCTGTATCAAACCCCTAACCTATGTCTGAGCTATTGAAGTCCTCAAATTGTGGTTTAAAGACTTCAAGGTGCAGAGAATCCTCCAGCAAGTGATCCTTGCCCCATGTTGCAGAGAAGGGCGAAAAACCCCCAGGGCTTCTGCCAATTTGACCTGGAGGAAAATTCTTCCCCGATCCCAAATATGGCGATCAGCTAAACCCTAAGCATGTGGGCAAGACTCACCAGCCAGATACCCAGGAAAGAATTCTCTGTAGTAACTCAGATTCCACCCCATCTAACATTCCATCACAAGCCATTGGGCATATTTACCACTAATAGTCAAAGATCAATTAATTGCTAGCTTGTGCTAGCTTTCATTGAGTGTCGCAACAGAGCACCGGTAGTGGTAGCGGAGGCATGGCTCAGCTGTGCCGAGTGCAAACCCACCTGCTTGGCATGGATGAGCCAGGCCTCCACTGCCACTACCATGGCTACGCTGCTATTTACAGTCACACTAGCTTGATGACAGCTAGTGCGCGTATGCATACGTGAGCAAGGGAATCGCACTATGAGCTCCTAGCTTGTACTGTAGATGTAGCTTTAGGCTGCAATCCACAAAAGTACTTAGGCACCTCTGTGATCCACAAAACTCCTTCTCAGCTGCCATCTCACTCTATAGGCACTTTAAACTCACTCGGCGTCTTGGTTTTTTAAGTCAAAGTTCCCTAAGCCCCTGTGTGTTGGCCTCTGAGCATGCCCACTGCAGCCTCCTCCTAGGCACCCAGAAGCCTATCTCCTGCTTAAGTGATTCACAAACTGGGGAAGATAGGGGTTCGGGTCCTTCAGGCAAGTTCACACAGAATGGTCAGAGATGGAGGAGAAGGACTTCCCTTATTACCTTTAGCTTAACAAATAGGGTACTCATTCCAGATGTGGGAGATGCCTGGTTCAAGGCCTCACTTTGTCTGAGGGGCAGAAGGAACCTGAAGAGGAATTGGCCACTTCTCAGGTGAGGGCCTTAATCACTGGGCTACGGGATATTCAGATGTGGGGTTCCCTCAATCTCTTCTGTTGAATTTGTTCCACTTTAATTGAATAATTAAATATGAATTGGCCAGAGAAAGAATTAAAATGACTCTCTAGTCTAGTGCAGTGGTGGGCAACCTGCGGCCCGTGGGCAACCTGCGGCCCATGGGCTGCACGCGGCCCAGCAGGGTAATCCGTTGGTGGGCTGCAAGGCAGTTTGTTTACATTGACCGTCCCTGTGGCTGGTCCACTTCCCACAGCTCCCATTGGCCAGGAACGGCGAACCGTGGCCACTGGGAGCTGCAGGCAGCTGTGCCTACGGTCAATGTAAACAAACTGTCTTGCGGCCCACCAGCAGATTACCCTGATGGGCTGCATGCAGCCCGCAGGCTACAGGTTGCCCACCACTGGTCTAATGACTAGAGAGGTGACATATCCCTGTTCAAATCCTTTCTTCCCCTGAGGTGAAGGGGGAACTTGAACTGGGGGTTTCCTGCATCCTGGGTGAGTACCCTGTCCACTGGGCTAAAGGTTATGAGGGAGGGCCAGCCCCCTGTTGTTGTGTTTTAGGCCCTGTATGTGACTTAGGCAGCCAAATGCCTATCTTCTTCTGGTTCATGGACCACAAGCAGAGATCAGTACTTCCTTGTAGCCTGCACTTGAGTTTCTGTCTCTGTGAGAAGGGTGGGGCTTAGCATACAACCCTCTACTTGGTGTCTCTGATTGGCTAGTTTAGGCAGCTTCCGTGTAGCATGCTGGCTTTGTGAATCCTATTTGAAAGTGCCCTTCTCTCCCATTCATTGTATAGGGAGACTTTACTCAGGCTTCATGGATCACAGTGTTGTTCCTGTAATTTTCTAGTCACTGCAATGTTCAACATCACAGTGCCTAAGTCCCTTTGTGGATCTGGGCCTTAGTTTCTTAACTATGTAAGGCCTAAATGTTGCTTGACTTTCCTTGCTGGGTGAAGTGTGTTCACATTTTCTGTGCAAGGATAGGAGCATGGGACATGCTTTCCCGCACTGATTCCTGCAGTCTGAGTTAATACCTGGATCCTGGGCTGGCGGAACATTCAGTATTTAGTGTTCCCTGTAACTGGAAGTGAAACATATTATGATTCTGTGCAATACAAAGAACTCATTATTTCTTAACATATGCAACCAGAGTTGTATTGCACAGCTGAAAGGCCCTATCTGTAGAAAATGTTAAAAGGTATTCACACAGATTGTAAGGCTGGAAGGAACAATTATGAACATCTAGTTTGACTTTCTGCATAACACAGACCATAGAATTTCATCCAGTGATTCCTTCCCGAAGCCCAGTATCCTGTGCCCCAAATGCTATGCGCTTCTTTAAAAAATGTAGGGGTTCAGTGTCTGAGGATGGCAGCACTGAACAATATTGCGGCTAACCTATTATCTAGAAGTGAAATTTACTCCAATACACAATATCAACGTGCAGTACTAAGGTAGTACTTGTCAGAGTCCAAGCGCTTTATGAAAAGTGGGTCTCATTCACCCAGGTTGTTGCAGGGGTTGTCCCTCCCTGTGCCCGAAAAGGGGTTCACTCCCCAGCGAGGGCAGGGGGTGCTTATCATGAAGTTAATCGGACAAACATGATAGTCAAAATTCTCAGATCTGGATATCTAATGTCAGGCTATTAATGAGAGATGGGGTTACTTAGCACTTCTAGAAATCACAGGCCACATCTGTTTAGGCACCTAAATATGAATTTGGGAACTTATTGTTAGGAACCTAGGTTTGCAAACTTATTTAGATTAAATAATCATTATTTACAACTGCCATATTTTGATTTCAGCTGCCCATACTGATGATTTAAGAGTTAGGTGCCTGGCATGAGAGTAGGAAAAGACATCCAAAATAACTGGGAGGAGATAAAATAAGAGGTGTCCTTTTAGAACAAGCTATTA
The DNA here is from genome assembly GCF_013100865.1 of Trachemys scripta elegans. Taxonomy (NCBI): domain Eukaryota; kingdom Metazoa; phylum Chordata; order Testudines; family Emydidae; genus Trachemys; species Trachemys scripta. The sequence continues at coordinate 41,611,403 of NC_048300.1, forward strand.
ATATAATAAAAAATGACTTCTTCCAAATGCCTTTTGTTGTAGAAAAAATATACCTCATCATTCCCAGACAGATCTCCATGCAGTAATACACACAGACTACCAGAAATGAGTCTCATATGCACATTTGAAAATACTCCATATACCGGTATATTTATCACAAATGCTGTCCTTTATAGCTGCTGCCATCTGGCATGGGTCAGATGCTATTAAAACATAGAAGATACATAATGTTCCCCATTTTATATCTGCTCATCAATTTTCTTTATTTCTGCTAGCGAGTTCTCTGATTTTGCCTGTGTGATACTTTCTTAATAGTGTCTGGACTGTATTTTCTTCTCTTGCATTTGTCTGGACTATTTTGTGTCTTTTAAATTGTATTTATGGCTTACTATGTAACAAAGACTAATCCTATTTTTGGTGATTTCCAGTGTCATATATTAGTACTGTCAAGCAATTAAAAAAAATTAATCGCACTGTTAATAATAGAATACCATTTAAATATTTTTGATGTTTTCTACATTTTCAAATATATTGATTTCAGTTACAACACCAAATACAAAGTGTACAGTGCTCACTTTATATTTATTTTATTACAAATATTTACACTGTAAAAAAACAAAAGAAATAGTATTTTTCAATTCACCTAATACAAGTACTTTAGTGCAATCTCTTTATCATGAATGTTAAACTTACAAATGTAGAAATTACGTAAAAAAACCCTACCTGCATTCAAAAATAAAACAATGTAAAACTTTAGCACCTACAAGTCCACTCAGTCCTACTTCTTGTTCAGCCAATCGCTCAGACAAACACATATTTTTACATTTGCAGGAGATAATCCTGCCCGCTTCTTGTTTACAATGTCAGCTGAAAGTGAGAACAGGTGTTCTCATGGCACTGTTATAGCTGGCATCGCAAGATATTTATGTGCCAGTTGCGCTAAAGATTCATATGTCCCTTCATGCTTCAACCACTATTCCAGAGAACATGCATCCACGCTGATGACAGGTTCTGCTCGATAACGATCCAAAGCAGGGGAGACCAACACATGTCCATTTTCATCATTTGAGTCAGATGCCACCAACAGAAGATTGATTTTTTTTATTTTTTTTTTTTTTTTTTGGTGGTTCAGGTTCTGTAGTTTCTATATCAGAATGTTGCTCTTTTAAGACTTCTGAAAGCATGCTCCCCACCTCGTCGTCCCTCTCAGATTTTGGAAGGCACTTCAGATTCTTAAACCTTGGGTCGAGTGCTGTAGCTATCTTTAAAAATCTTATGTTGAAACCTTCTTTGTGTTTTGTCAAATCTGCAGTGAAAGTGTTCTTAAATCAAATAACATATGCTGGGTTGTCATCCTAGGCTACCATAACACAAAAGATATGGCAGAATTCGGGTAAAAGCATGGAGCAGGAGACGTACAATTCTCCCCCAAGGGGTTCAGACACAAATTTAATTAACACATTTTTTTTAACAAGCATCATCAGCATGGAAGTGAGTCCTCTGGAATGGTGGTTGAAGCACGAAGTGGCATATGAATGTTTGGCATATCTGGAACATAAATACCTTGCAATGCCAGCTACAACAGTGCCATGTGAACATCTGTTATTAGTTTCAGGTGACATAGTAAATAAGAAGCTGGCAGCATTATCTCTCATAAATATAGACAAATTTATTTCTCTTAGCAATTGACTGAACAAGAAGTAGGACTGAGTGGACTTGTAGGCTCTAAAGATTTACATTGTTTTGTTATGGAGTGCAGGTATGTAACAAAAAAAATCTACATTTGTAAGTCACACTGTCACAATAAACTTATTGGACTACAGTACTAGTATGAGGGAATTGAAAAATACTATTTCTTTTGTCATTTTTACAGTGCAAATATTTGTAATAAAAAATAATACAAAGCGAGCACTGTGCACTTTGTATTCTGTATTGTAATTGAAATCAATATATTTGAAAATGTAGAAAAAATCCAAAAATATTTAATACATTTTAATTGGTATTCTGTTGTTTAATAGTGCAATTAAAACTGTGATTAATCACAATTAATTTTTTTAAATCGTGATTAATTTTTTGAGTTAATCGCGTCTTCGCGTGACTTAACCATGATTAATTGACAGCCCTAATATATATATATATATATATATATATATATATATATATACAATTTTTGTTTACAGATTTTGTAGTAGAGATCACTGGAGCTATTACTAGAGTGCCATAAAATATGTATATGACACTTTACAAATGTAAAAGGGAGATTCTGAGCTCTGCAAGGCAAAGCTTTCACTTCCTTGCTGAAGCCAAACTGCCCTTACAGTCAATGCAAATGTTACCTAAATAAGACTGTTTTGTCAGGCCTAATGCATCTAATAGCATATGCATGTCTTTTTTTGTATTAGTGTAGTCTATCACCGCCTCTCTGTCTGTATACAAAATAGAAGGATCATGTCTATATATCTAGATCATCAGTCTTCCAGGACTGCCATGAAAATCTACCAGGGGAGTTACATGACTTGTATAATTGGTGATAGAGCCAGTGATAGAACCTAGATCTCTTGCTTGTCAATCTCCTGCTCTGAATCTAGACTAATTAGGTAAAAATGAAGAAAAGAAACAAAGTTAATTACAGAAAAACATTGGCAATGAATTTTGGAAGCAGCCCAGAGCACCGCTAGCTTTTCTTCCATAATAAAATATTAATTCAAAACAGTAATCCATTTTTTCTGCGCACAAGTAATCTATAACATGATGACAGACAGCAATTCACATTTATCTGTTGAAGCGTGGCAACAAAGACTTTGTCATAACTACCTCTTCTGAGATTGTCCGAGGATAACAGATTTGTGAAAGAAAATACAAAAAAAAAAAAAAAGTTGAGAAATAAATCCTATTAGATCTTATAATATGACATGGGCTGGGAGAAAAACCCACTGCGAGATTAACAAGCCAGTGAAGAAAAATACAGATTTACAATATTAATTACAACAGCAACTACTTCATGAATTCTAAAATAGCTTCTCACTTACTGCATGTGAATAAGATTTATGAGAGATGGAAAGAATTGGAGCCCAATTAAGACTGACAACTGCGTTGTATGAAAATAGACGGGCATATACAAACATTTTTCTACAGACTGATGATGTGAGAGAATTGTTTAGCTGCTTTGCAAATAATTTATCACACTGTAAATCAGACACAGGGGTGTAATAATTACTATAACTATTATTGAGGTGTTACTCATTGATATCTATTCTCAACGTGTTTTTTCCTCAGTAAAATATTATGATTAAACATAGTCTGATTTCAAACATTGGACATTGGTTGCTGCAATGTTAGTGCAGTAAGTCTTTCATAACATTCATGAGAACCGATGGGCTCATTCCTTCAGAGGGATAGCGGTACATTAGGAGAGACATTATAGGAAATGGGAGTGGCTGAGCTCTGTGCAACACCATTTAGCAGCCAGGTAAGTTGGGAGTGGTGCTGGCTGCACTCTGGAAATTGTTATGCCTCCTAGGAACCAGATTGTGGATGAAGGTTTAGGACCGCTGTGATGGGCATGCCCAATGTGCCCCACTGTACCTTACTTGGGCTACATGTGCATTTGGAAGAAAATCCAGGTACAGTTTGCAGTGCACCAAACTGAGTGCACCCCTATTTGAACTTTACTGTGAGGTTTCTGCCTACACAGCTTTTGAGAACAGCCTATACCCATCCCATCTGCACGTGGGAGGACAAGCCCTAGGTCATTAATTTGTTATTAATGCAGATTTCCATGGAAGGATATGACTAACACTTTAATGGCAGAATATGGCCCCGGTGTCCTCATCAGCCCTGCTAAGACCTGACAGGGAGATTTTAATGTCTCCAAAGAAACTTAGAGATAGACCACTTTAAAAAAGACCGCTGAATGAATAAAATGAGGTTTAAAATTAACTTTGTAAACCAAATACAGTAGAACTTGCTTATACTGAACTCAGCTCTAATGAAACTTCATGTAAGTTTTGCCATTGACTTCAAAGGGATCTAGGGTCTGGCCTTTTCTGAAAGTCTCAAGTTGCTTCTACGCTTTTAAATGAATTTCCACTCCTGCTACACAGAAGCTTCACTATGCTTATAGGTCCAGATGGTATATTCCCCAACACACAGCCTGAATCCTTTACCACATAGCCTGTGCTCTAAGGCCCTGATCCACCAAAGCATTTAAGCATATGTGGAACTCTTAAGTATGTGAACAGTCCCATCACAGTCAAGGAATTTGTAAGGAAATACATGGCACTTCAAGTGCAAATCCTCTTCCAGGTTGCAAAAAGGCAAAAAAGCCACTTCACAACCACTACTTCAGCATCAGAGCTGCACACCCATTCACTGGGAGGAAGACGGTGCATAGATATGTATGCATGTAGCAAAACATGCCCAGCTTCTTGCCCTGCCCTGTCCCCCATCCTGCCTCTCCTGAGTGGTTAGGCCTGGAATGCTGTGTTTCTGACAGGGGTCCCAAAACTCTGTCTTGCACAGGGAGGGGAGTAGAATTTTCCCCGTAATGAAATCCCACTGTGGTAATCTTTTGGGAACACAGAAATTATCAGTGACTAAATAAGTATTAAATACTGCACTGCAAGCCTTTTATCAGGCCGAGCAGAGAAGGAAAGGGAGGAGAAGTTGCCATAAGTGAGCAGTGAGAGGGCTAAGGAAGAGTCACTAACTCCAGACTTAATGCAGGTGCTCTTCATTAAGCGGGAAGGACTAGCCTTTCAGACAGGAAGTGTCCCCGCACTTGTAGGGGAATAAAGGGTGTGCCCCCAAGAAATGGGGCTATTTTGGCAGTCAGGCCTTTTCCTGTTACACTGAAACAACTCTGCTTATAGTGATGTATTTTTGTGAAACAACCATTTCCCCACCGGTATGTTCTTGTCAAATCTATATTTAGATTGGCTATAGCTGTTTGTAGTATGAATATGTAGTTTGTTTATCATTTAACTTTGACTCCTTCACCTGCACTCTTCCCATCCATCCATCTCTGCTGAACCTACTTTTAACATATCCCACCTTTTAAGCAGCTTTCAGCAGCCACTGTATGTGATTAATTTTGCCATTCTGCCAGTAATATGTCCCCTCGCTCTCTCTGTAATTAACATGTAATAGACAAGTTTTGACATAACTTTCATGTACTGTATTACTTCCCTGTGTTGCGTACTTTAGAACTTCTGAGTTTGTGCAGATTAGGGTTACCATTCGTCCGGATTTACCCGGACATGTCCTCCTTTTGTGTGCTAAAAATAGCGTCCGGGGGGAATTTGTAAAGCACTCACAATGTCCGGGATTTCCCCCTCCCCGGGCAGAGCAGAGCGAGCGGCTGGGAGGGCTGCAGGAAAGTCCCGGGCTGGACTCCGGAGCAGCTTCCTCCTCCCACCCCCCCCTCCCTGCATTCTGAGCCGGCCGGCAGCTCCTCCTCCTGCAGCCCGCTCCGGCAACCCTGTGCAGGGCCAGGGACCGGGTTTTGTGTTGTGCAGGGGAGCTCAGCCATGTGTCCGGCTGGCACAGAGCCCAACACCCTGTTCTGAGCAGCAGGGTAAGGGGGGGCAGGAGAAGGGACAGGGAGGTTCTGGAGGGGGCAGTCAAGAAACGGGGGGGGGCTTTTGGAGGGGAGTGGAGAAAGTTTTGGGCAGTCAGGGTACAGGTAGGGGGTAGGGTCCTGGGGGGCAGTTGGGGGGGGTCTTAGGAGGGGGCAGTTAGGGGACAAGGAACAGGGAGTCTTAGGTAGGGGGTGGGGTTCTGGAGGGCAGTTAGGAGCAGGGGTCCCAGGAGGGGGCAGTCAGGGGACAAGGAGCGGGGGGTAGGGGGCTGGGAGTTCTGGGGGGGAGCTGTCAGGGGGCAGGAGTGGGGAGAGGGATCGGAGCAGTCAGGGGACAGGGAGCAGAGGGGTTTAGATGGGTTGGGAGTTCTGGGGGGGCTGTCAGGGGGCAGGAGTGTGGAGAGGGATCGGAGCAGTCAGGGGACAGGGAGCAGAGGGGTTTAGATGGGTTGGGAGTTCTGGGGGGGGGCTGTCAGGGGGTGGGGAGTGGTTGGATGGGGTGTGGGAGTCCCAGGGGGTCTGTCTGGGGGTGGGGGTGTGGATAAGGGTTGGGGCAGTCAGGGGACAAGAGGCAAGGAGGCTTAGATAGGGAGTGGAGTCCCGGGGGGCAGTTAGGGGCAGGGGTCCCAGGAGGGGGCAGTCAGGGGACAAGGAACGGGGGGAGGGTTGGGGGTTCTGGGGGGGCGGGAAGTGGGAGGGGCTAGGGCGGGGCTCCTCCCGTCCTCTTTTTTGCTTGTTGAAATATGGTAACCCTAGTGCAGATTCTCCTTTTAGATTCTCCTGTTGTAACCTCGCCTATTATTTAATCCTGTCCACGTTGGTTGGTGGTATGTTTTGTCAGCAATGAGCTGCATTCGAGTGTGTTTGTTTAGTAAAGTTCAGAACTGCTACAGTCCTGACACTTCAAACTGTTCAAATGTCAGCTTCAACTCTGAGGGCAAAATGGTCACACACAATATTCAAACAATGTGCGGTGTAGGTTACAACAAACACATAGGAGGTCATGACTCTACAGAATAGATGCTGGAGCTCTAGAAGGCCTCAAGAAAATGAGTTGTTCTACACAACATTTTTTGTTGTACCCCACCAATGGAAATGTTGTTCTTTCTGGATTTCAAGAAGCCTCTCATAAAAATGCCACATTTGGTAGCATTAGCGCTGACTGCACAGAAAGTGGGTGCCATGGCATAACTAGATTCCTTTCTAAGAAAGCAATAAACGTCAGTCAAGAATGTTACCAGTGATTGCCTCAGGTGGAAAGTGATAGATAATAAGTGTATGCAGTTGACAGATTGATATTAATTTCCTAGAGACTGCTTCTCAGGTATCAGATTTGTGGGTACAATACAGTAATTCCTGGAGTGGAGTTTCTTGTGTCGTCAAAATAGGTTCTACCTGTTTCACAGAATGTATTGATTTAGGGCCTGATCGAAACCCAATGAAGTCATCGGAAGTTTCCCACTGATTTCAAATTATGGGCAGTGGATCTGGCCCTGTTTGAGCACTTTGTAAGAACTCAGGAAAAAGAATCCCATCCAAAATATTTAGATAACTAAAGAAAGGCATGTGGTACTATTTCCATAATATTCCTTACTGTCTCAGCGCTGCATGGAAGAAAGTGTTCATTCTCTTTTTCCCATAGGGATTGGAAGGAATCCTGCGAAATGATTATTTTCCACATCAGAAGAACAGAAAGTATTTGTACAGGCTTAGGGGTGGCAAACCTTTCAGGGGAAAAGGGAAAAGATGGTGTTTTATGTATGAAAAGTTCCAAGCTCTAAAGGAAGAGAGTTGGGTCATGTAAATAAGCATTTATCCCTCCCTCACCCCCTCCAGGCTATCTGGATTCTGCAACTACTTAAACTAGTGAGTAATTTTACTCGGGTGACAAGTCTGAGTAGAATACTTGCATGAATGAAATTACTTACATGTTTTATATTGTTTCAGGATTGTGCTCTTAAGGCAATGAAATGGTACTGTGTGATTTAAGCACAACTTGCAACTGGATTTTTTTTTATTTGGCTCAATGTCTCTTATTACTCAACAACTGTTTTGCTAGGCCACAAGGGTGACGAGTGGTCTGCAAAGCTCAGTCTGAAACAGCAGATGAGATTTAGAGTTATACTCTGAGTCTTGTAGAGACATGAACGCCCTAGAGAAGACTGGCATGATGGATACTGCTGCAATCAGAGTTCTGGGGAACTCAGTAATGTATCCATTTGTCCAATTTGTATCATGTCACTTTAAGAGGGAGAGGCGTTAAAATAAGTCAGTTTAGTGATAGTGCTTCTGATTCAAGGAGGATTATAGCCTATAAATTATGGGAGGAATGCCATACTTGAGCAGTTTTAATGATACAGCCTTTGGCTTCAAATGTTTGTGACCCAAACCAATTTATTATTCTTCCTTCTTGAATATTTGTATTTGTTCTGACTTTTTTTTTGGCCGGGGGAGGAAGGGTGGCAGATGGATGGTACTGTAGCTATTTATTGGTGCATACTGGCCATACATTTTACCCTGCAGGGGCATCCACCTATTAACCACTTGTGAAACTGGCCCAAGGGTAATGTCATAGCTGATAGATAACCAGGAGACCTCAGATCAGTCTGTGACAAACATAATAATCTCATGAGTCTCAAGGGCTAAAATCTCAGTGGAAGCGGAGTCTCTCCTTTATAGTGCCGATTTAAACTGGAAGCAAGCAGAAGCTTGTTTATGGTATGGGAGAGGTACCAAGCGGTGACTCTCTGCTCCCAGGTGATAAACTCCTCCCAGCAAAGTATCGACTCGGGGGGTTACAACGCAGAGCTGTGGAGGAGGAAGAAATAGACGGGGTCCCTGTGATGTGGGAGCTCGCTACACTCAAACTTTCCCAAGCCTGGCCTGAGGACTCTGCTGGCTATAGTGATATTTCGTCCCGTTCAAAAGTTCCCTTGGGGAAGCTGTGGGAGGAAGATCCCCTAGGGGCCGTGGCGAAGACAAGAAGCAGGTCTTGTGTCTCGGTGGTGGGGATGGCTGTTGGCTTTTCCTCAGCCCCATTGTGCTCCCCCGGGGGCTCCCAAGTCAGCGCCCACCAGTTTGGGATTTATCTTTCCTGCGCGGACCTCTTCTCTTAACTCCCTCTTCCCCCCCTTCATCCCTGCAGCATCTGCCTCAGCCTGGTCCTTGCGCTGCCGAGCGAAGGGGCCAGGTAGCAGAGCCATAACTAGGTATTTTGGAGCCCGAGGCAAGAATATAAAATTGCGCCCTCCCCCAGGGCCAGCTCTTCGGCAGCAATTGGGTGGCGGGTCCTTCAGTCCCTCTCGGAAGGGACTGAAGAATGAATGAAGCGGCGGCGGTAGAGCCTGTGATTTTGCAGGGTCAACTCATGATTTTTGACTGCTTGGGCTGGTAATGTTGCTTCCATGATGGTCTTTGGTTCCAGTCCAGTTCCAATCCAGAGAGGGACTCACAGGTTAAGAGAGGAGGGAGGTGCTGAATATCAGCAGTGGCCACTAGGGATCAGCATGTGTCCTGAGAATGCTGGGAGTTCAGGTTTGCAGGGCAGGATCAGGGGTGGCAGGTTTGTAGAAATTTTGGTGGTGCCCAGAACCCGCCCCCGCCCAAACTCTGCCCCCTCACCCGCTCAAGGCTCTGGGAGGGAGTTTGGGTGAGGGAGGGAGGAGGTCTGGGGTGCAGGCCCTAAGCTGGAGCAGGGGATTGGGATGCAGGCTCTGGGAGAGAGTTTGGGAATGGGAGGGGTGCAGCGGGAGGGGGTGCAGGTTCTGGGAGGGAGTTCGGGAATGGGAGGGGTGCAGCGGGAGGGGGTGCAGGTTCTGGGAGGGATGCAGAGGGATGGAGTGCAGGGATGAGGGCTGTGGGTTGTATCTGCAGATGAGGGGTTTGGAGTGTGGGAAGGGTTCAGGGCAAGAGTAGGGGTGAGGGCTCTGTCTGGGGCTGGGAATGGGAGGTTTGGGGTGTGGGAGGGGCTGAGGGCGAGAGTAGGAGTGTGGGGGGTGAGGGCTGGGGCTGGGAATGGGAATGGGAGGGGCTCAGGGCTGGGGCAGAGGGTCGGTGCGGGGGGATGAGGGCTCTGGCTGGGACTGGGGATAAGGTGTTTGGGGTGCTGGAGGGGCTCAGGGCTCGGGCAGAGGGTTGAGGGTGCAGTGGGGGGTGAAAGCTCTGACTGGGGGTGTGGGCTCTGGGGTGGGGCAGGGCTGGGGATGAGTTTGGGGTACAGGCAGGCTGCTCCAGGACAGGGGCCAGAGAGGACGACTCCCCTCAGCCCTTTCCCTGCCGGCAGCAGCAAACTCTGGGGGAGGAGCCCCCCTTTCCTGCCCCCCCAGCAGCACACTCACCCCCACCACTGTCACTGCATGTGCTCCTAGGGCCCCTCTCAGGTCCAGGAATCTCCCTCACCTCCCCCGTGGTGGGTGCCGGGGGGGTGCTGCGTGCGCCTCCTCCCCTGCTGTTGCCCCTGACTGTAGCCTCACTGGGGGTGAGGGATGGGGCTGCCTCCTTGCCCAGCAAAGGGCAGGAGCGGTGACTGCAGGCAGGGGGTCCCCTGTGCTGCTGGAGGGTCCCATTGGAAAATGAAAGGGTCTGAGGGGGAAGGGCAGGCTCAGAGTCAGTCTGCCCTGGCAGTGGAGGGGGGGCGGCACTAGGACCCTGCGGCAGCAGTTGCTAAGGGAGGCAGCATGGAGCTGCTCTGCTCCGGGGCCAGGAAGGGGGGGGGGGAGAGCAAGTCGGGCGGGGGGACACTCAGGGGAGGTGCGGGGCGGCAGGTGGGGCAGGGGGACATCACCCAGGTTATAAATATCTCCGTGCCAGCAGCTTTTTTTTTTTTTTTTTTTTTTTCTCTCCACTGCTTTCTGCACCCCTCGGCTTTGTGCCTTGTTAGGGCACTGGCCAGGTAGAAATCCTGAGCAGCTCACCGAGATGAGGGTGCAGCTGCCCCTGGCGCTGGAGTTGGGGTAGAGAGGACGGGGAGACGCACCCTGCGGCTCGGATACACCGGGGGAAAGAGAATGAGGAGAGGAGCTGGCGCCCACACACACACACACACACACACACAGTTCTCAAGGCAGGCAGCTGCACCCAGAGTCAGGCACCCCACGCCCAATGCCTGAGACAAAGTGACAGAGTGGGGGCACAGACACCGCGTGAGAACCAGGCACCAGGACTGTGAGATGCACACGGGAGAAAGACAGAGGGGCCGAGAGGAGACAGGCCCCCACCCACACTGACTGAGAGCGGGACGCGGATACACACACACACATAGACCGAAAGACACCGACACACTGAGATTGTGACAGACACACCTCAGGGATTGGCAGCCACACATTGAAAGAGGCTGATACACACATGGTGCCTGAGTGAGTTACACACAGGGTGGTCACACACACGGCGATCTCACACAGAGACAGGGTGTTCTTACACACACAGCCAAGGCCATCACACACACACACACACACACACACACAGAGCAATCACACACACACAGAGTGATCACACACGCACACAGGACAATTACACACACACGGCGATCACACAGGACAATTACACACACGGGGTGATCACACACACACAGCGATCTCTCTCACAGGGTGATCTCTCTCTCACACACACACACACACCGTGATCGTACACACCCCTCCAGTGACAGGGAGAATGCCAGGCTCCACTCCGCGCTGAATCTGAGCTCAGCAGCAGCAAACCCGCCCTGGGTCTGGTCCTTTTCTCTCTCTCTCTCTCTCTCTCTCTCTCGCTCTTTCTTTTTCCATTTGGTCAAACGGCACCTACCTTAACCCTGAAAAAATGCCTGCCCGTGAAGCGAGGAGAGGGCGCCGGGTCTGTAAATAAGAAGTGAGTACTGGCACAATAGCGTGCGTTTCTAGATCAAAGTCTGTCTGAATGCTGCATGCTCCCTTGCTTTCCCAATGCCTCCTCGCAGGAGGGACCCAGGGCTGCTCAGTCCCTCTCTTCGCCCCTTTCCTTCCTGTGCCTCCGTCCTGGATTTTGCAGGCTCGGTTAAACACCCGCCTGGCTTTTGTTTCTAACACTTCTCCTTTGTCTAAGGTGGGTGTAGCTCCTCCTGTCCGGGAGGGTCAGGCTGGGCTCCGGGCTCCCACCCGGACCATTTCTCCAGCCAAACCCAGCTCTGCAAGGATGCCTTTTGCAAGCGCTTTAAATCCAGCGCATCTTTGCAAGCTGGCTGCTGGGGAGAGGGGGAGAGGAAAGGGGCCAGGGCCCAGCGTCCACATTTTGCCCCTCTCGGGGGTGTGAAAATGTCCTTGTCAACTGCATTATCCCGTCTCCTGGCAAGGTGGATGGGTGTCAGCAGGGGGCTGGGGAAGTTGATGGGAGGGATGTGGAGCATCACTGGGTGGATCAGTTTAGGGCGCCTCGCAGCCATCCTGTTCTCCTTTGTTAGCTGCATTCAGCGGGCTGCAAGGGGAGTGTAGCAGGAGAACTGGGGGGGCAGGTCTGCCCTTCTTCATGGTGCTAGGATGCGTGCGTGTCTGTCTGCAAGTGTCGAAGCCAGGCAGAAAGAGGAGCAGTTTCCTAGTCTACAGCACAAGGCTTGGCGTAGCTGGAGGTGCCCCCAGTTTTGGGTTTGGACAGAGGGTCGTGATAATATAGTAGGAAAAATTCTGACTGGCAAGGGGAGCTCTGACTGAAAGGAAAATGTGATGGTGCTCCCCTCCGCCCCTTCCCCCATCACAAATCGTGTCAATCAGAGGAGAGAGCACAGCTTGAAGGAGCAGTTATTAAATCAGGTGTCCTTTCCAAATTTAGCCACACACATCGATTTTTGTCCAGGGGCATATCAATAGCTTCATACAGTGTTCCATGCCCACTGCATTTAAAGGGTATTTGCATTCTGGTCTCATGCTCCCAGTTAGTTAGAACCAGATTCTAGTTTTCTGGTAGCTGAAAAGTAACTATATCACAGCTGTGCACCGAGGCACGAGCGGAGCTTTTTCATTTGGGGCTGCCTCTTCATCCTCTAACCCTCCTCCCCAGGGTTCAGGTCCACTGTATTAATTTCCTAGGTCTGCCTTTCTTCTGACCTGTATTGCACGATTATTTTCGAATGAGAGCTCCTCTAACCCTGTAGGTTAACCTCCAGCGAGTGCTCGAAAGAAGATCCTATCACTGTGGAAAATGACACTCCCTCCCTCCTCTGGGGGCATTCCCAGCTTCCAGAGACCTGGGAGAGAGACTTTTGAATCTACATTTAGAAGTAGGCCTTCCTCACAACAGCTGAAAGTGGTGTTGCAGCCATTCAAAATATATTAATAATTTTAAATATTATATTGTTGTTGCAATCTTCCCTCAGGGGACCTTTAAGTGTATGTGATGTGGATTATTCTTATATAATTACTAGTGTAGTTACTTGTAATCACATGCGTTATGGGGCTACTTGATAACACACGCAGGTGATCATTACTGCCCCAGTGGGTTTCTTGTAGCAGTAAACAATCAAATATCCTATAATAAGATGATTGACTTTTCCAACAGGCATGCGCATGTGTTCCTGGTATTTCCTAAAAGGGTTTAGCCAACACTTTCGAAGTGTTAGGATTCATAATGAATCATTTTTATAGTTACCTGTGTGGGGAATTTGGAAGTGAACTGCAAATATTCTAATGAGTGTCTGAATGCAGACTTGAGGGTATGTAAGTCCTGTTTTCCCAATAGTTTTTTAATGCTGAACTAAAATGTAGTCTGAGAAGCATATTAGCAATGCCTAAGATTGCACATTCAAGATGTGCGGATGCTCTACAGAAAAATACCTTTTTATACTGATTCAAAGGAACACACGAAAATAGGGAAAATACTGTATGTTAGAACTACACTTGCAGAATATTTATAGAGGACATATACATAGTAAACAATGCAAGTGTGTGTATGCATGTGTGTTCATATAAATAGCATGTTATTAGTCCTAGCAGTTGCTGAAACCAGTCATTCTGTAGTAATATAACATGGTGTACAAGTAAAGTGCATTTATAATACAACTATCTATGAACTCTAGTTTGAATTAATAGGATCTTTGTAACCTTCTGGCAAGAAGGGTGTACAGCTAAATACACCTCTGTCCTCGGCTGTCAGCATTAACATTCTTTTTCTGTTTTATTAGTGGCGGCACCTGACTTGCTGGATCCCAAATCTGCCACTCAGAACTCCAAACCACGGTTATCATTTTCTACAAAACCCACAGTGCTCTCGTCACGAGAGGAATGTGATTCGGCTATTAATGTTATGAAATGGAAGACGGTCTCAACGATTTTTCTGGTAGTTGTTGTATATTTAATAATTGGAGCTACTGTCTTCAAAGCCCTGGAGCAGCCACATGAAACTTCCCAAAGAGCCACCATTGTGATTCAGAAGCAGACATTTGTATCTGAGCATTCCTGTGTGAATGCATCGGAGCTCGATGAACTAATTCAGGTAATTCATGCAAAAAAGTAACTTGTTCATATGTTTTAGAAGAACGTACTCTTATATAGCAATGGTTCTGTAATAAATGGGATACTGCTGTATCAGCATTTGAGCTGCAAATGTAGCAAGGAGGCTAACTTTAAGACAGAAAAGTTGACAATAGCATATTCAAATGCGGCTTCAGCTGAAAAGTCATTGCTAATTTTTTTATGTTCAGTGTGTATTTTAGACAGCTTTTAAATTGAATGCTCCTGTGCTAATTAAATGACTATTCATTAGCAATATGTATAATTTAATAGTTCACAAAGGAATGGGTTTATTGATTGAGCCTTACTTGCTTTGTGAATATTGGGAAAGCAGAGCATGGCCAACCATTACCTTAAGAAAGTTCAAATCTATCATTAGCAAACAATTCTCTCTTTTAGCTGTACATTTCTTTTCACAGTTTTTTGATTTAAAGGCAGCAAAATAATATTAGCTAGCTATTTCCATTACAAATCTTGATTTTTTAATTTTTTTTTCCACATCGAAAGGCTAAATCCTCAGCTGGTATAAATCAGCGTCACTCTGTTGAAGTCATCTTATACCACCTGATGATCTGGCTCATCATATTCTCAGGTGTTTCAAATGGCACCGTGAACTCAGGGGTTGTACCTTATGACTGGAGAATTGCAAATTTAATACTTACATTCATAGGCGCCGACTTCCCCTCTTTCCCATGGGTGCTCTGGCTCTGCTCCCGCCCCCTGCCCGCCCCCACTCCATCCCTTCCATGAGGCCCCACCCCTTCCCACCCCTCCCCCAAAGTCCCCACCCAACTCCACCCCCTCCCTGCCAATATTCCATCTCCTTCCCCAAATCCCCGCCCTGGCCCTGCCTCTTCCCTGCCTCCTCCCCTGAGTGTGCCACGTTCCCGCTCCTCCCCCCACCCGAGCGTGCTAACGCTACCAAACAGCTGTTTGGAGGTGGCTGGGCAGGAAGCGCTGGTAGGTAGGCAGAGGAGCGGGGATGTGGCACACTCAGGGTGAGGGAGGAGGAAGTGGGGCGGGGGGGGGAAGGGAGCTTGGCTACCAGTGGGTGCAGAGCACCCACTAATTTTTCCCCGTGGGTGCTCCAGCCCCCGAGCACCCACAGCGTCAATGCCTATGCTTACATTTAAGAAAGGAAAAAAAGTGATCTGGGAAAGTACAAGCCCCATTAGTTTAGCCTCAATTGTATGCAAGGTCTTACAACAAATTTTGAAAGTAGTTAAAGACATAGAGGTAAAAAAGGCAATTGGGATAAATTACAACATATTTTTACAAAAAGTAGATCACTGAGAAGATAACTGATTTTCTAGACAAAGGAAATGCATTAGATGTAATCTACCTGGATTTCAGTAAGGCATTTGATCCAATTCCACAGGAGAAATGATTAGTTAAACTGGAGAAGATGGGGATTAATATAAGAATCAAAAGGTGGGTTAGGAACCGGGTAAAAGGAGACTACAACTGGTCATACTGAAAGGTGAACTGTCAGGCTGGAGGAGGTTACTAGTTGAGTTCCTCAGGAATTGTTCTTGGAACCAATCTTATTTAACATTTTCATTAATGACCTTGGCACAAAAGTGGGAATGAGCTAGTAAAATTTGTGAATGACACAAAATTGGGATGTATTGCCAATACAGAGAGGACTGAAATGTCATACAAGAAAATTTGGATGACTTTGAAAATTGGAATAATAGGAATGGGATGAAATGCAATAGTACAAAGTGCAAGGTCATGCACTTAGGGACTAACAGCTAGAATTTTTTATAAACTGGGGACATATCAGTTGGAAGCAACAGAAGAGGGGAAAGGGACGACTATGTGCTGTCAATATGATGTAGCTGTAAAAAAGGCTAATGCAATTCTAGGCTGCATCAGGCGAGGTATTTCCAGTAGAGTTAGGGAAGTGTTAGTACTGTTATACAAGGCACTGATGAGACCACATCTGTAATACTGTGTGCAGTTTTGGTCTCCCATGTTTAAGAAAGATGAAATCAAACTGGAACAGGTGCAGAGAAGAGTTACTAGGATGATCAGAGGCCTGGAGAAGCTACCTTACAAGAAGAGACTTAAGGAGCTTGGCTTGTGTAACCTAACCAAATGAAGGCCGAGGGGAGATCCAATTGCTCTCTATTAATAAATCAGAGGGATAAACACCAGGGAGGGAGAGCAAATATTTAAGTTAAGGGCAATATTGGCACAAGAACACATGAGTATAAACTGGCCATCAATAAGTTTAGGCTTGAAATTAGATGAAGGTTTCTAACCATCAAAGTAGAGCCCTGCAGTGGGATTGGGATCCCATAGGACCCACTGCCATAATAGCGGGAGCGGGTAAAATGTTCTATTGTGGGTGGGATTGGATGGGCAAAAAAATCAGACTATGGTATTTGTGGGAAAACATTAAATCTCTCATCAGTTGGTCATAAATAAAATGTCAGCAGTGTAAAGCAAGTTTTTCTTTTTTATTAAATAAAGGTTTTAATACTTAAATTTAAGTGAGAGATTGAAAGAGATTAATGTCTCTTAACAGGAGTTAAAGTGGTTTTTTACATGGTTAAAGCAAGATTTGTTTTTTTTCTTTTAGTGGTAAAAATTGTATCTGAATTCCATTTGTATATATAACATATTAACCAATCGTGGTGGGTTGGGTTTTTTTGGTAGCACGGGGGAATTGGTCTCTCTTGTGGGATTTGCAGAATCTAAGGTTTTTGCGGCTGGGAGTGGGATAAATAAAAAAGAAACAATGCAGGAGCAGGTGGGAGTAGATATTGCAGGGCAGGGTGGAAGCAGGATTAAAAAAGTAGTCCCTGATAGGGCTTTACATCAGATGAGTGAACTTTTGGAACATCTTTCCAAGGGGAGTAGTGGGGGCAAAAATACTAACTTGTTTCAAGACTGAGCTTGATAAATTCATGGAGGAGATGGTATGATTCAATTGCCTACAGTGGCATATGGCCCATCCGCAACTGCTATTAGCAAATATCTCCAACAGCACTAGATGGGGAGGGCTATGAGTTACTAGAGAGAATTCTTTCCCAGGTGTCTAGCTGGTAGCTTTTCCCCACATGCTCAGGGCCTAACTGATCACCTTGGAAAGGAATTTTTCCCTGGATCAGATTGATAGACACCAAGGGAGGAGAAACTGCTTTTGTAGTTGGAAAGCCATTCACAGTCTTTGTTTAATCCTGAGCTGATGGTGTCAAATTTGCAAATGAACTCAAGCTCAGCAGTTTCTCTTTGAAGTCTGGAACTTCAGGACCTTCACCCTCTCTTGGTGTTCACACCTCAACTGCTAGAAGAGGGCCTCATCCTCCCTGATTGAACTAACCTCGTTATCTCTAGACTGGTTCTTGCCTGCATATTTATACCTGCCTCTGGAAATTTCCACTACATGCATCCAACGAAGTGGGTATTCACTCACGAAAGCTTATGCTCCAATGCGTCTGTTAATCTATAAGGTGCCACAGGACTCTTTTGCTTTCTAGCCTATTAGTGTCCATCTAGTTTCCCTTTTCCCTAATAAAAGCTTCTCTTTGCCGTTATAATACACAAGTCTCTTGGCTTGCATGCACTCAGGCCAGGGTATCAGAAAATATCCAAAATACCCCACAGCAGTTCTTTTGTGGTAAAAAGACTGTGTTTTAATGCCAACTATTTAGCACCCACAATTTTCTTGGCTGGCTTTTGAATTCCTGGAAGACTGTCTTTTTACAGCTTCATGGGAGGGTATGGATCACACCAGGGTACTGAGTGTGAAATGTATTCCAGTTTTCTATATGCTTTGATATGAAGCACAAGAAAATGGACAGGTGTTATGTAGTTTAGAATATATAAAAGGCTAATGAAATGAGACACGCTCACCTTTTTGGTGAAACAGCTGCCTCAGAACAATGAACTGGCTCTTGCTAACAAATGGTGGGAGTGGGAGGGAGGGTCAGCCCAGTCCAGCGGTATCACTCCTGCTTGGGCAGAGAGATGGACTTAATGACTTTTTCCATCTCTAACTTCCATGAGCCAGTGCTGCAAACCATCTTCAGTGGAAATCATGCCAGTGTGTCTGCTCTGTATACTGTAATAAAAACCTGCCTGTGATGACGTACAGCAATGTGTGACCCTACATGCTTAATCAAGATGCATAACAATTTTTGAGATATTCCCTAAGTACTGAAGGCATAAAACATGCACAACCATAGGCATAATGGCTCTGTACTCAATGGGGTCAGGGTTCAAACACTGGATGCCAACTTTCAGTGTCATTTTAGGCCAGTCTAATGTAAATCAACATTACAGGCAATATCACCTGGTTCACCATATGTTGTGCATGGCAAAAATCAAGTTGGCAGTGATGAGATATGTGCCTCTTCAAGGGGAGCTTGCCTTTATACTTTATACTGCCTTTTATCATCCCTATAGAAAGAGGCACAAAAAAAGCCAGGCAGCAGTTCATTTTTTAGATTAAAACCTAGGGTTTCAAAGTTTCAGCTGAGAGGGTCTTTAAAAGGGACTCAGCCATTATCAGGAGAGAAAAAGATGGGTTTGCTGAAGTCAGGATGGAGAGCTCTAGAGAGGCAAGATCTGCCTGGCTTATGTTTTGTTCAGTTTTTTAAAATCTTGTTTAGAGTTTGCAGACTACTAAACTGCATGAAGGGGATGTGGCCAGAGACTTGGCTGCTGTGTCATTTTTTGGCTGAACAAAAGCTATGTAAATAACCTGAGAGGTGTTTTTGTTATTGCCGTTGCTCAGTCTGAGCATCTTGCGTTGTATGGCAGGGCCAACTTAACGAAGAATTGCCATGCAACAGGATTAAAGTGTAGATGTTCTTTAAAGTGTTGTGGGTGTTGCTAAAAGTATATGCGTGTGTGTATCCTTATATGGGCCTGATTCTCATTTATACTAAGGATCCTTTACACCTTCCTTGGTATGTCTTTTTGCCACCCAGCTCTACGCTGTCAGAAGTTGGTGTAGACCCGGGAATACTCTGGCAACTGGTATACAAAGAACTACAGGAATCAGAGACAGAAAAAATCTATTTAGATCTAGTGTGGGATTGTTCCTATAGTACACCTGCTCCTGAAAATTTGAAAATGTTTGAGGCAGTTTTCAATCTCAGTTGCACAGAATACATTGCAAAGTACCTGGTAGAATCCTCTGCTGTACTTGTGCACACATGCTCAGTAACATGTGTTGCGAAGACATTCGGCAATACACATCTCTAATGATCAGTCTATTTTTGGCCAATCCTCATGTGAAATTATAGTATCGTATATATCAGGACTCGGAGTTCTCAAACTGGGGGTCAGGACCCCTCAGGGGGTCGCGAGGTTACTACATGGGGGATCGCGAGCTGTCAGCCCCCACCCCAGACCCTGCTTTCCATCCAGCATTTATAATGGTGTTAAATATATTTAAAAGTGTTTTTAATTTATAAGGGGGGGTTTCACTCAGTGGCTTGCTATGTGAAAGGGTCACCAGTACAAAAGTTTGAGAAACACTGATATATACACACACACACACACACTTTTTTTGTGGCTGCTTTCATTAATATGTTGCATTCTTGCTCTACAAAGACATTTTAGTATATATTGGGTTGGTGACCCCTACAATAAATGCAAATGCAGAAAGCCTGTCTGTGGGGAAAGGTGAGTCAGACTGAATTGTGTATTCAACAACTTTCTAACATTGTCAGTATTCTTATTTTATACCCAATATTCTATACCCTATGGAATATATACCTCACAGAATATAAAAATGAGAATGTTCAACACACTTGTCTATTGGGGAAAAATGGATTGGCTTCCCAGCCCACAGGTTGCTTCCTTACTCTGGAGTTATTCCTAAGAGAGAATGAAGTCAGCACTGCAATGTATTTTGGGATGCCTGAGTAGAGTGAGAACTTGGCAATAAGAGCCTTACTTTGTCATCTCCTGCCAAAGAGAAAATCGATTAGAGAAATGAGAAGAACTTTTTATTTAAATGCTACCCAATTAAGTGTAGCTCAGCTTCTAAGGTAGGCCCTTATAAAATAAAAAACAACAACAAAATCTGTTCATATTCAACGGAAAAGTAATTTAACACATAAGCATTAAAATGTTGTAAATAAAAGAAATGTCATCCCTTGATTAAAATACCTTAGACTGGTGTGTCCCAACAAGTGGGGTGTGAGCCAAAGTGGATTGCCCAGGGCTGACTGCTGGGTTGCTTCATAGCAATGAGGAACAAACAATCTGTGTGGATGCTAGGACCCAGCTAGAGTGAAAAAAGATGATATTTTGCTCATTCCTTCCTCCCTGTTGCATTCTGCCATCTCCTTTACCTCCTTATGCCTGAACAGAGCACAATGCTAACATGTCTGCTGGAGCCTGTACAGACTGAAATAATATCACAGAGAAGCATGAACTGCTCCAGTCATCTCAGTATGTTAACGCTGAAACCTATCGATTACACTTTAACTAAATATACCTTAAGACTTAAAACTAAAGATGTCATTAATGTTAATGACTATATTTCACTGCTGATTCTTTTAGCAGAAACATCTTACAAATGTGCTTATCCCGCATCAGAAACTGGTGGGGACTGTAATATCAAAATAAACAACACAGGGGTCAAAGGCACTGATTGTACTATTCATTTTCTTATTTAATTCAGGAAAAACCTACTTTTAAAAACTTAAATGAAGATGCCACATAGTCTCCAGTCTGCTGCACCAAAGTGCCCCAGAAGTGAAGGACTCTGTCACAGAATTTTAAGGCCAGCTTGCTCCAAAGTATGCAGGTTCTTCCTGAAAACTGACTTCCTACAAAAAATATGTTCAGGTTTTTAGAAATATTTTTGTGAACCACCTGGATGTATCTAACCTGAGTGACTATGACCCCATTCCCACAAGGTGATCTGTATGGCGTTCTCCATGGGCTCAGAGATCCACCTCTGCAGATTAGCTTGCAAGGCTAGGGTCCCTGTCATCATATTTCCATAACCTATGTCTGTCTTCACCCTAACCCTTTGTTGGTTAAAATCTCCCTTGTCTATGCATTCACCATTTAGACTGTGAACTCCTTGAGGTAGGAACCTGTCTTCTATTTGTCTTCTGAGAAA
The DNA here is from genome assembly GCF_013100865.1 of Trachemys scripta elegans. Lineage (NCBI taxonomy): Eukaryota > Metazoa > Chordata > Testudines > Emydidae > Trachemys > Trachemys scripta. The sequence goes on from NC_048300.1 coordinate 41,632,530, forward strand.
AGCTTAGTATGTTTGTGGGTGTTATAAAAATAACTGGAGCTGCATTCCTTGTGCCTTAACTTTCATCACCAGAATGTCAGGATAACTGCTTCCTATGTGATTAATTTCCTCTCTAAAAATATTTCACACTTTAAAAACGTATTTTAGCTGCTTTTACGCTTCTTTGTAACTAGAATATATTTTACGTTACACTGCACCTCTCCTCTAATTGACTTTTTGTCCTATGCATAAAATGTTTCACATCTTGTCTCTTAGTCCCAGGAAACTAATGCTGTTGCATTTTCTGAAGGATGTTCTTTAATTTTAGCCAAAGAGGCTCCTTCAGATGCAACCTCTCAGATTCAGTAGAAACTATTATGCAGTTAAAATGATTAAGTAGGATTTCTTGTTTCTCTTCCAGGTATTAAAAAGGTTAAAAAGGTTCTTGCTGTGTCATTTCTGGAGATATCATAATATATAACTGACCTGAGACACAGGGTTTGTGTAGGTCCTGAAATATACTTTGTAAATCTGAGATTTATAAGCTTGATTTATTAAAATTAGATCAGTTTTTATGAATTTCTTTTAACTGCAAAATTAAGGGCACCATTTCTGTGGGATATTCTATTTTGCACAGCTACCATGCAGGCAATTTTCTTTTTCCAGGGGATTTAAAGTGGGTGGTTGTTAACATTTATAGCCCAACACCACACAAAACAACACAGCATGCTGTGGCTGGTTCCCAGCTTGCAAGCAGCAGGTGTTAGGCTTGAAAACTTTGAAGGACCTTGCCTATAAAAAACTGATGCTGCAGGATATTCTTTTGGCGATTGAAACTGCAATTGCATCAGCTTTTTTATATACAAGGCCATTCTGGAGCACTTGAGAATTGAGGATCATAAGGAAGTGCAAATATCAAGGGTACATATACCTTCTTTATTGAGTGTTGGGAACAATTTGAGGTGTCTCATTTAAGGCAATTTACACATGGAAGCCCAGGTACTGGACTTTGTGCCTCCACCGCCATGCGTGCCCCTGCCACTCAAAGCACTTAGCTCATTCTTAACTGTAACTACACCTCTACCCCATATAACGCAAGCCGATATAACACGAATTCGGATATAATGTGGTAAAGCAGCGCTCCGGGGAGGGGGAGGGGAGGCTGCGCACTCTGGTGGATCAAAGCAAGTTCGATATAACGCGGTTTCACCTATAACGCCATAAGATTTTTTGGCTCCCGAGAACAGCATTATATCGAGATAGAGGTGTATATGAGTTGTCCCACCTTGTTGAAGTGTGGCCTATTTTCTATTTTTCTCCTCTTGTTTCCCCACCTTCTCGTGTTTCCTAGTTTCCATCCAGGTGCCTCTCCCTTTCCTAGATCCTGTCTACTCCATTCTTGCTAAAAATAAATGTCCAGATGCTATTATCTGCTTCATTCCATAGTCAACCGTGCCATCTCTGCCTGTATCCCTGATGTGCAACACCATAGTGTAGGAATCTACATTATAAGCAGGGTTTGGACTTGATCTTCTGTAAAAGATCTCTGTCAACAGTCTGGTCCAGTCCCTATTTCTGAATGGACACCAGTTTGTTCTGAGGGGATCCATCTTCTGAATCTAACATGCTGCTAAACTCCCTGCATCTAGGCAGTGCCTCATGACTATTCCTAGTATTGGGTCCCTTGTTTATGTACTGCCAGGAAACACAAGCTACTTTTGATTGCTGAGAAATCAGTGGGAACAAAACAGTATGTATTCTCTATTTAATCAGAAAGATATTTTAAGATGGTTTCACTTTTATCTCTGGATAGATAGCCAAGGAGTTAACTACTCAGCTGGACTAGTGCAGTGCTAGAATAGAGCAGTATTGTTTATAGTTGAAACAATACCAGTTTGTTTCTGATGAGTACTCATGGTTATATACTACATTGTTTCATAAAAGCATAGAGTAGACAAATGCAAATATTCACTGCTTGCACTCAGTACAACTTACTCCATTTTTGCCTTACTGAAGACACTGCTCAGTTGGAACTCTGGAACTAGGACAGTTGTCTTGTATTGTGTACAGGGGGAACTTGCTGCTTTAAAAGGCTGAAACTTTGTCTCTAGTTTTAGCTGTAAATTCACACAGTTGTGTATGGGAGCCTATCAGGCAAACCAGAGACAGCCTCTAGATACAGATTCCTATACGATCCCAATGTGTTGCAGTATGAAAAGGACAAATTAATGACTATGTTATGTATTTGCAAGAATAAAGTTTCTAAAATTACTGTATAAGGGGAATTCAGAGGACTCTGTTCCCTATCACCCAGGTCTGTAGAGAAGATGGGGAGAGACCCATGATGCTGCTGTCTTACATGAACTGGGGGAACCTTAAGCTGTTTCTGCCCCAGTGCAAGTTCGTAGAGGCCAACAATCTTCAGGCAATTTCCCAGCAGGATCTTGTTCATATGGCTATTCAGATTACCCGTAGAATGAGTTATTTAGCCAGAAGAGAGGTCACTCACAAAGACCTGGCTGCTAGAAACTGGGTCATTGATGATGCACTTTAGGTTAAGATTTCAGACAATGTGCTATCCCAAGACCTATTCCCCATGGATTATCATTGTCTGGGAGATAATGAAAACAGGCCAATGTAGTAGATGGCTCTTGAAAGCTTGGTTAACAATGAAATTTCCAGTGCTAGTGATGTGTGGGGATTTGGAGTAACACTGTGGGAGCTGATGACTTTGGGGCGGATTCTGTATGTGTATATTGACCTTTCTGAGATGGCTGCGTAGCTAAAGGATGGATACAGAGTTGATACTGAATTTAAAAGGGGATTCAAAGTTGACTGTGTTTTGTTTTAGCGCTGCTCTTATTTCAAGCAGAAAAGCTACACATTGAGTTTTCAGGTAAAAGTTCAAAATGTTCCTCAGTGACTTAGGACACTAAGTGCCAATTTCAAAAGTGATATAGGCACTTAGGGACTCAGCAACTCCCGGAGGCTGCTAAAGTGGTTATATTGCTTTTGAAAATGCATGTTAGGGTCCTAAGTCACTTACACACTTTGGAAAGTTCAATTCTCTTTACTGCCAAGGAATAGAACACAATGTAACCACGAAGAAAAGAAGTAAGTTGTGAACAAACTATTCTGAATACTATTAATGTATTTATTATTATTTATTATTATTATTGTATATTATGGTACCACATAGAAGCCTTCAACCAGTCTCATTTTGCTAGGTACTGCACACAGACATAATAAACAGAGTGTCCCTGGCTCAGTGACTTTACAATCTAGCTGCACCATATGAGGAGACAATAACAGGTGGATAAACAAATAAATTGAGGGAGGATAAGGTAACCAGAGAAACAATCCTAACTAGCTCAATAAGTGAAAGTGTCAGCACACCAATTGCCTAGCTATTGTTGAGTGGTTTATAGGTAGTGCAGTAGAGGTGAATTTTAAGTCAGAATTTGAATTATGGTAACACACACAAAATAATTTAGTCTACTAAGCCGGTCACATTTTACAATGTATTTTACAGTAGTAAAGTTAAGTCTGGGAACCTCCCTGTTAAAATCTTGTAAACCATCTCAAGAGGCTGAATGGAATAAATTTGAGTCAGTGATGATAAAAGTACAGATTATACAGAATTTCCATGATTCTAACTTTTTCAGGCTAAAGGAAAGTGATACAGCACCGCTAGAGATACACAGACTTAATTACACCACGGGATAAGTAGGGCTGCGCCAATGAAGGACAAAGTTGACAGGAAAAAGAAATTGTAAGTAAAGATGGCAGTGTCATGCCAAACTTGTGACAAATGAAATGGCTGTGCTTTCACTGTTATTACAGCAAGGCAGCACTCAAGGGGAAAAGCAGAAGATTGACAAATAAAATGGAAACCAGAATCAAAAATAAATAGGCACTGGCAATAAATATCTTGCTATTTGTACATTAAGGGTGAAATCCTGGCTCCAGTGAAATCAATGGGAGTTTTATACTAGTATTTTAGGTCAGTGCTTCCCATACTGTCAGCCATTGCTTCCTTGGGGAGCCACAAATGGTTCATGGGGGAGCCCCTGGTGTTTGGGAATAAAAAAAAAGTCCTGTCTAAAGAAACAGTTGCTCCTCACAAAGCCATAGGAGCATCTTATATTGTGACCAGGTGAAGTGCAAAATGCAAACAGGCACACGCCATAGGCAAGGCCCTTCTACTTCCAGCAATAGTAGATGTATAGAATTATGATTAGTGAGCACGCAGCCATGACACTGAAAACCATTCCTATGTCACATAATGCCATCTGTCGATGCACTGGTGGATGCAGAAAACGTCCAGGATAGACCAAGTTTATAGACCAAGGAAAGAGGAGTCAATATTTTGCACTGCACCTGGATGAATCCACACACATAGCCAATATGGCTCAGCTTCTATGTTATAAGAGATTTGTCACAGCTGGTCCAATAGTTGAAGAACTTCTATTTTGCAAAAAAATCCCAACCCAAACAACCACGGAGGAAATATTCAAGACCCTTGATACATTCATAGCAGAGGAAAGTTTCAAATGGACTATGTAGGTGGGTTTTGCACTGATGAGGCAGCAGCTATGACCAGAAAGACCAGTGGAGGTGCAGCACAAATCAAGTGGTGTCAGCAGCAGTCTGGATACACAGCATAATTCAATGCCAAGCTTTGGCATCAAAAAAGTTGCAACCTGAAGTACATGAGGCCCTTAAAATTGTTATTAAAATTATTAATTTTGTAAAATCCCAGGCAGTGAACACACATTGTTTTAGTATGCAGTATGACTAGATGAGCTCTGAGCCCACTCAACTTCTGTTTCACAGTGAGGTCTGGTGCTGGGGATGGGGGAAAGTGTTACAACCCTCTTTGAATTGCATGATGAAATGAGAATTTCCCCCCTGGGAAAACAGACCTTCCAGATTACACATGTAATGTGGACTTCTTGACTTACCTAATGGACGTATTTGGCAAATTGAATGCACTGAACCTAAAACTTCAAGGTAGAAGTACAAATATACCAGATATAAAAGAAGATCAAGGGATTCATGAAGAAACTTTGTCTTTGGTGAAGTCACATTGAAAAGGGAATTATTGAGATGTTTCCAGTGTTATCAGACTTTTTAAAAGAACAAAGTGCAAATAACCAAAATGCCATTAAAGATCAAAGATCAACTAATTTGTCTGGGTTGTATTCCCATTTTGATTAATATTTTCTTGGCGTTGAACATTAATCTCCAGATACTGACTGGATTCTAAACCCATCTCGGTAATTGTTGACTCCATTCCAACGTTAAGTTAAAGCAGAGGACAAAGAACTCAGTGATGAAACTATGAAAGTGCTGGTTCTGTGAGTTTGGATTTTCAGCAACGATTTCTGTGAAAATTAAACAGAGAAATAGTTTAAACTTGGAAACTGACTTATGTCTGGTGCTATCACAGATTCAACCAATCGTGCATCTATGCAGTTTGAACCAGGCCCATCCTTGTTGGTAAAATCTTAGGCTGTGTCCAAACATGCCATAAATCCATATTTTCAAATTATAGTTTGAAAAAACCTGAATTAGATTGGCTTTTATAATTAAGCATATATCATATAGTTGAAAAAAGTCACAAAACTGTCTAAACTCTAGTGTGCCTCTTGAATCTAGTCTCTTGAACTATTGAATCTGGTGTCCTGAGTTAGTAAAAATATTGTATTTTGTTCTGAGGAGCCAAAATATCTCTAAGTACTAAAAGGTTTGTGAACCATGCTTCTAGGTAACTTTGCGGTCGGTAGGGCAGACACATTAAAAAGAGAGATGTCGAAGACTATATTGGATGCTTTGAACCATATCCTTAGTTCTGAAATTAAGGATTTATATGGATTTATATCAACGGGAGATATTATTTGTATTACTGTAGCACCGAGGAGTCTTAGTCATAGACCAGGACCTCATTGTGCTAGGCTGTGTACAAACACAGAACACAAAACGATGGCCACTGCCCCAAAGAGCTTACAATATATGTACAACAGCTGGAGGCAGACAGACAGACTGACGCGGAAGGACAAGGAAACAAGGAGACAATACTGGTCTGCATCATAGGCAGTGGTCTTTGCACACCAACAGCCTAAAACAGTCAGGTTTTTTGTAGGCATCACAACAAAATAGAGTTTTGAGGAGGGATTTGAAGGTGGATAATCACAGGGCTTTGCGGAGGTTTACAGGGAGCTCTTTCCAACTGTGAAGGGCAACATCAGAGAAAGCACAAAGGTGTTTGTTTTAAAATGTAACAAGTGCATAATGGAGACTGGCATCTCTTGTCCCTTTGTGACTATAAAAACATCTTCAAGTTGTACCCTTTTGCCCAAGGGAGAAATCTCTTGAAGTAGTGATCAACTGCAGTGTACCATAGGTATGACATTGATAGTGTTAATCTGTAAAATATGAGGATACATTAACAGACCTTATACATAAGAATGATGTACTGTCACTGAAAACTTTTCAGGCTACAATATAAAGTGCAGAAAACATTTCGCATCTATCACGTTAGAAAGGTCAGTCTTGGTAAAACTGCTTAAAAACATGTGCATTGCTCTGTACAGTGTTACTGCAATACAGAAGAACCACAATAAAACATGAATAGTCCCATAAAAGTGTATTGATCTCCTGCTTTACCACATCACATACACACTAGGGAGTATGTTCCCGTTTCCAGGTGCAGGGATTTATGATCAAAACCCTTCCACATTGAAGTGAAACCATGCTGCACCTCTAAGTGTGGTCTGAGACTTACTGAATGTAGTACAGCAAAATTTCCAATAGCAAAAGGAATATTTTGTATTGTACTATTATTGTATAACTAAATTAGTATAACAGATCTTTTTGACATGTTACTTAAAATAGTTTGTCTTTCTACACTAAAATTTAAACAGTGATCAATACCAGGTGCACTCATTACTGTTACTGATGTAGAATGAGCTAGTGTACAGAAGGCCTTGTTGTCCAGATCCAATCCAACATTGAACTCTGATTTTTTTTTTACTCGATATATTTACAATCTGAACTATAGCTATTTAAAAAAAGGGACAAAAAGGTGGACCTGGAGAAGTATAGACCCATCAGCCTAACTTTGCTACCTAGAGAGAGATTGGAACAAATTGCTAAACAGTCAGTTTGTAAAGTATCTAGAGCAGGGGTGGCCAACCTGATCCTGAGAAGGAGCCAGAATTTACCAATGGCAATTTATATTGCCAAAGTAATGTGCCAAAGAGCCACAGTAATACATCAGCAGCACCCCATCAGCTCCACCCCACTCCCAGCACCTCCCACCCACCGGCAGCCCTGCCGATCAGCGCCTCCCCCTCCCTCCTTCAGCTGTTTCGTGGCATGCAGGAGGCTCAGGGAGGGGGGGAGTGGGAGGAGCCAGGGCACTGCAGGCTCTGGGGAGGGGTGGAGTGGGGGCAGGGCCGGTGGCAGAACCAGGGATTGAGCAGTGAGCACCTCCCGGCACATTGGAAAGTTGGCACCGGTAGCTCCAGCCTCGGAGTTGGTGCCTATACAAGGAGCTGCATATTAACTTCTGAAGAGCTGCATGTGGCTCTGGAGCCACAGGTTGGCCACCACTGAGCTAAAGGATAATAAGGTGATAAGTAATAGTCAACATGGATTTGTTCAGAACAAATCATTTCAAACCAATTTCCTTGTTTGACAGGGTAACTGGCTTAGTGGACAGGGGGAGTAGTAGACATGATATAGCTTGACTTTAGTAAGGTTTGACACAGTCCCACATATATAGTGTAGCTGTAGCCGTGGTCGGTCCCAGGATATTAGAGAGACAAGGTGGGTGAGGTAATATCTGTTATTGGACCAAGTTCTGTTGTTGAGAGTCCCACATGACATTCTCAAAAGCAAACTAGGGAAATATGGTCTAGATGAAATTACTGTAAGATGGGTGCACAACTGGTTGAAAAACTGTACTCAAGAGTAGTTATCAATGGTTCAATGTCAGACTTGGAGGACATATCAAGTGGGGTCCCACAGGGATCTGTCCTGGGTACAGTACTGTTCATTATTTTCATTAATGACTTGGATGCTGGAGTAGAGAGTATGCTTATAAAATTTGTGAATGACACCAAGTTGGGAGGGGTTGCAAGCACTTTGGAGGACAGGATTAAAATTCAAAATGATCTTGATAAATTGGAGAATTGGTCAGAGATCAATAAGTTGAAATTCAATAAAGACAAGTGCAAAGTACTTCACTGAGGAAGGAAAAATCAAATGCGCAAATTCAAAAAGGGAAATAACTGGCTAGGCAGTAGTACTGCAGGAAATAAACTGGGGGTTATGGTAGACCACAAACTGAATGTGAGTCAATAGCATGATGTTGCAAAAAAGGCAAATGCCATTCTGGAATGTATTAATAGGAGTGTCGTATGTAAGATGTGGGAGGTAATTGTTCTGCTCTACTTAGCACTGGTGAGGCCTCAGGAGGAGCACTGCGTCCAGTTTTGGACACCACACGGTAAGAAAGATATGGACAAATTCGAGAGAAAGTCCAGAGGAGAGCAACAAAAACAATAAAAGATTTAGAAAACATGATCTATGAGGATAGGTTGAAAGAACTGGGCATGTTTAGTCTGAAGAAAAGAAGGCTGAGGGGAGACCTAATAACAGTCTTCAAATATGTAAAAGGTTGTAAAGAGGACTGCAGAAATTGCTCACCATGTCCTCCAATGGTGGGACAAGAAGATTACTTTGCAGCAAAGGAGATTTAGATTAGATATTAGAGAAAACTTTCTAACTGTAAGGGGAGTTAAACTCTTGAATAGGCTTCCAAGGGAGCTTGTGGAATCCCCGGAATTGGAGGTTTTTAATAATAGGTTAGACAAACACCTGTCAGGGATGGTCTAGGTATACTCAGCGCAGGGGGCTGGGTTAGATGACCTTTTGAGGTCTCTTCCAGTCCTACATCTCTGTGGTTCCATATGTATGCCCTAACCCCATAAATAGAATATTAAGTCACAGCAGTTTATGTCTTCTGAGTACTGGCAGTAAGCATATATACAATTTACAGATATTGGATCTGATTTCTCCCCTCTCACCAATTTTTACACTAGTGTAACTCTGATTTACACCTGTATTAAGTAAGAGGACAATCTTGCCCCTTATCTTCATTTAAGGGCCCTCCATTTCTTATTTTAAAAATGTGATGATTAGGGTTAATAATTAAGCACTGCGTAAGAGCTAGACATTATTATTTCTATTTGTTACTATTTAATAATAATAGTATGCCACCTCTTTAAAAATATGCTAGTCTCTTTGGAGGATGGGAGGTGAGGGAAGACGAGGTTGTGCCTGTACATAACCTGTCTTTCAGAAGCATGGGGGAAGAGATCCCTTGTGTTGAGGCTGGGCACAGAAAGCCTGCAGCTTTGCTTTCAACCCCTGGTGCTCCATATTACAAACACCTAGTCCTGTTGTCTGAGCAATCAGTATGCAGCTGCTCATAGGAGCGGGTGCTTGTGAAATGAAATACAATGGTGGGGAAAGCAGACTAGAGTTAAGTTATGAATAGGCATCCAAACTTTTGAATACGCATCTGAACTTTCAGACCTTTGAGATCTGCCACTGCTATTTTTAAAGCAAATCAAAATTAAAATCTTTAAAAACATATAGTTGCAGTTCTTGGCTTCCTAACAGCTACTGCTCAAGCAACTGACCTTTGAAAGTAGCAAGTTGAACATGCTGGCTCTAAGGACTTGTGTATATAGGAGAAATTGACTGGCATAGCAATTCTAGAATAGTTCTAATTTTATTAATTTTCTATTCCTGAAAAATTCCCCAGTTTGTGTTGGAGTAAAAGTGATTTTATTCTGGAATAATTACTTCACTTTGTATTATTCTGGAATAAAGTCACTGGAAGAATGTCCACATGGAGAGCTATTCCAGTATATGGAATAACTAAGTTCACAATACCTGTGTTTAGGCCTTGGGCAGTTAAAACATTCACTTAAATATTGCATTCCTATTTGGTGGTTTTTGAAACACCAGTTACCAAATATAATGATCACGTGTAAAATTTGTTCTGCTTTAAGTGAATGTTACAGAATACACCCTTAATTTATATTTCAATAAACAGTTTAATAAGTTTTAAAATAGCATTATTTTCTCGATGTTTAAAAATAAAATAAATACTGGTATGTGTCTGCACTCAGGGCCGGCTCTAGCTTTTTTGCCACCCCAAGCAAAAACAAACAAACAAACTGGCAGCTGCAGGGAGCACGTGGAGGGCGGTCAAGGCAGCTCGCAGAGGGGTGAAGGCCGGTGCCTGCTCGCTCCCTCCTCCCGTGGGCAGCCACTCACAGCCTGCTCACAGCTAGGCGAGAGGGGCTCCCCCTCTGGCCTTGGGGTGTCTCTCTCAGCCAGGCAGGCGGAGCCCCCGGGGGCTGCAGGAGGTGCTGGCTCAGCCACTCCTTTAAAGGTGGCTCAGCCGGGCCAGGCTCAGAGCGGTGCAGGAGGTGGAGGCCGGTGCAGGCGGCAGAGAGTGGTGCATCCTGGGGAGCCTGGCGGCACGGTGAGCGGCGGGGATCGCTAGTTCCTGCCCCCCCGGGCCGGGGTCCATGCCCCCGCAGGGCTGGGCAGGGACTGGCGGAGCGCAGGGAGCTGGCCGGGGGCTCCGGAGCAGATTGGCTGGAATGCCGCCCCTTACAATGTGCTGCCCCAGGCACATGCTTTCTCATCTGGTGCCTGGAGCCAGCCCTGTCTGCATTGAAGACTGCTACACAGGGACTTTTTTGTGATAAGATAAATCTCAGTGAGTTGACACTGCAGGATTTGGGAATTTTTTGTGAAAACGTAAATTTCACAAAAATTGTGCTCATTCATTTCCACTGAGAGAACTGATGTGTTCGAGAAATACATTTTCAATAATTACCTGCATTACATATATAATAGTATAAATCTAGAGGTCAACTTATATGGATAATGATTGTATAATATTTAATTCTGAATTTGTGGTTATCATATTGAAGATTTAATAACCTTATCATACAATTAAAGATATTTAATTATTACATTTTCTATCCTCTCTGAATGTTCTTAATTACTCTGGAACATATTTTACCATTATTTTAAAGCAGACTTCCCCACTGATATAAGTGGGAATCTCTCCTTAACAACTGAGAGGATGATGTGGCTCTGTTTTTTAAAACTATGGACCAAATCTTGCTTGCCTTACTGACAGATAGTTCCAGGGAGTCAATGTGAACAGTAGTTGGGAAACTAAATTTAAAGTGTTCATGTAATATGTGTATTTCTGCATGCCGAGAAAGGGTTAAATTTTTAACTCTAATTGTTTTCTCTAGTTAGGGCGATCCAAAACCCATTGAAGTCAAGAACGTTCTTATTATTGACTTCAGTGGGCTTTGTCAAGCTGTGGAGTCTTGACACATTAAAATTCCAGTAGACGTTAAGGACTGCAGAAATTGGTCCTTTATGTTTGAGATTTACTCTAAGGATTAAATCCTGGCCTCATTAAAGTCAATGGCAAAACTCCAACTGACCAAAGTGAGCCTTTCCCTTTTTCATTGTTTACCTCTAATAAGTGGCTTTATCTTTGTGAATCTACTGCATAATGTATGTTAACATCATTGTTTATGTTTCATGAATATTGACAAGTATCTTTTTTAAACTTGCAGCACGTAGTGGAGGCAATAAATACAGGAATCATACCTTTAAGAAACACATCTCAAATCAGTCACTGGGACATGGGAAGTTCCTTCTTCTTTGCTGGCACTGTTATTACCACCATAGGTAGGACACAACTTATTATATTTTTACAGTACATGAGCTGTAATTTAATTTCAAATATGTATGAGCATGGATGGCAGTGGGGATTAATAGTAATGATGGCAAATCTTCTAATTTATAATAGAGTTACTCTGTTGCCTTAGGGATAGAAATACGAGATTTCCTTCAGGGATGCAGACTATCTAAGTGACCCATTAATGAGAAGTAGATTTCTGTGATATGTCTTTAATAGAATGTGAAAAAGTTTTGTGAGGCGAAAGTAATGTTTGAATTTAGTAGCTATGTTATCAAAATAGCTCAATATTAGATGTTTTAAATCAAATTTGTGCTTTAAGCCATTGTGGTATGCTGAGCTGCAGATCTCTGCAAACATGCATTTTTACTGTTGTCCTTTATAAATTCCAAGTGAGATGAGAAACTTCTAGGGATTCAGTTTAACCTTACTGAGGGCCGGCTCCAGGCACCAGCGTAGCAAGCAGGTAACTGGGGCGGCCAATGAAGAGGGTGGCGGCACGTCCGGCCGTTCGGCAGCAATCCGGCGGCGGGGCCATCACTTCCTCTTGGAGCGAAGGACCTGATGCCGTAGAATGAAGCGGCAGTAGAGCTGCTGCCGCTTGTGATCGTGGCTTTTTTTTTTTTTTTTTTTTTGCTGCTTGGAGCGGCAAAAATGCTAGAGCCAGCCCTGACCTTACTTAGGGTACGTCTATACTTACTTCCTGGTCTGGATGTAAGCGATCGATCTTCTGGGATCGATTTATCGCGTCTTGTCTAGATGCGATAAATTGATCCCGGATCGATCCCGGAAGTGCTTGCCGTTGACGCCGGTACTCCAGCTCAGCGAGAGGAGTACGCGGCATCGACGGGGGAGCCTGCCTGCCGCGTCTGGACCCGCGGTAAGTTCGGACTAAGGTACTTCGAATTCAGCTACGTTATTAACGTAGCTGAATTTGCGTACGTTAGTCCGAAGTGGGGGGTTAGTGTGGACCAGGCCTAAGGGCTGGTCTTCACTACAGGGAGATTGACACTGCTGCAATCGATGCAGCAGGGATCGATTTAGCAGACCCGCTAAATCAATGGCAGAGTGCTCTCTGGTTGACCCCGGTACTCCAGCTCTCCGAGAAGAGTGAGGAAAGTAGACCGGAGAGCATCTCCCATCGATGCAGCGCAGTGAATACACTGGGGTAAGATGACCTAAACTACGACTTAGTCTAACGTAACTTAGGTGGACTTACCCCCATAGTGAAGACAAGTCGAAAATCCATTATAAAAATGGCTTTCATAGTCAGACTAGCATGCAACAGCTTGGCTTGCTTTTCAGCAAGTTCCTGTTTGGTTCAATGAATCTCAGAGCTGCCAGATGATTTGTCTGTGGTCACATGCTTAGTCAGCAGTTGGCAACATAGACTCTTTCAAACTCTTAAGAGCCATTTCTCTGCTGTGCAGGTGTAAATAAAAGCAGTATTTGACTTTTTAAGTCCTTTGTTCTGACCTCAAGACAATGCAGCTTCCTTATATCCTAGATATTGATTTATGTATGTGCAGTCCTTTTTGTTCTCCTGTTTATTTTAAATTATGGGATAAGTCTGTAGGGGATAGAATGGGCACCCATAAAATATTTATAAATTTAAAGAAAAAATAAAATTATAAATGCAGCATGTAGTCAATTATGCAGATCATTTTAGCACTGTTAAATTTTTTATTGTAATGTAATCTTTACATACATTTCTTCCAGGAAAAGGATGCTCTCTTCAATTGTGTTTAATACAGTGACTTGAATTCCTCTTTTATATAGGTGCATTTTATATTCCATTTATTGGCTGTAAGTTTATATCTGTGCATATACATGAGTGTGTGTATGAGCATTTTGTGATAGACCCAGACCAGTTGGGAACAGCAGAATAGCAGAAGGGAGATATACTGGCCACTGGATAAGTAGTTTTCTGTTCCCTGAGTGACCAGAGCAGGGGCTGCTCCAGGCTAATAGACCACCTGACTCCAATTAACCTGCTAAGAGTCGGGTGAGGCAGTTAAGCACCTGACTCTAATTAAGGCCCCTCTGATGCTATAAAAGGGCTCACTCCAGTCAAGCCAGGGAGCCAGAGGAGAGGAAGTGTGTGTGAGGAACTGGGAGCAAGAGGTGTGCAAGAAGCTGCGAGTGAGTAGGCATACTGCTGGAGGACTGAGAAGTACAAGCGTTATCAGACATCAGGAGGAAGGTCCGGTGGTGAGGACAAAGAAGGTGTTGGGAGGAGGCCACGGGGAAGTAGCCCAGGGAGTTGTAGCGGTCATGCAACTGTACCAAGAGGCACTCTAAACAGCTGCAGTCCACAGGGCCCTGGGCTGGAACCCGGAGTAGAGGGTGGGCCCGGGTTCCCCCCATACCTCCCAACTTCTGATCAAACACAGGAGGAATTGACCTGGACTATAGCTTCTACCAGAGGGGAAGGTCTCTGTGCTGTTTCCTGACCCATAGGGTGAATTTGTGAAGCGAGCAAATCCGCCAATAAGCACAGGACCCACCAAGGTAGAGGAGAAACTTTGTTACAATATATATAATAATATGTGTGTAAGTCTGTAATGTTTTGGCAAGTCAAAAACAACCAAAATAATCAGCATATAGGATGAAATCCTGGCCCCATTGAAGTCAATTGCAAAATTCATATGCTCTTCAATGAGTCCAGGATGTCACCTATAGTGAAACATAAAAGAAATTATCAAAATATAAATGTCAATCTAATATATGCCAACAAAATCAAGGGAATTCAGAAGCAAGGCTATGACATTGGCCTTGAGTCACCCTACTTTATCTAATATCAATAGGCTTTTTTGCCTCAAATTAATCTCACTTTAATGGTGTAATATGTATTAGAAGTTGTCAAGAACTTATTCTAGTTCATTAGGGTTTTCTTTCTAAATTCCTCATTTCTTCCTATTATTTTGAATATTTTAAACAATAGGAAGAAATAAGGCATTTAGTTCCAAATAAACCAGCATGCACAGTCCTGAATAGAACTGAGTGAAATCAAAATATCCTTCCTGCAGGACATTCTAATATTTTAACCTTTTGTTTGTGACTCGAATCAGGACAAAGAATTGAAACATCAAAAACTTTTGTGGAATGACACATTTTTAAAAAATGATTTGGAAATGGTGAAGTATTTCATTTTGGCATTTTCTATCAAAACAAAACATTTTGGTTTTCCTGAAACTAAATGTGTTTTGTTTCAGTTTGTTGAACTGTTCCAAAATGTTTCATTTAGAGTCAATTCAGTATTAAACTGCATTCCCCTATGGTGGCACCAGGGCCGGCTCCAGCATTTCTGCCGCCCCAAGCAAAAAAAAAAAAAAGCCGCGATCGGCGGCAGCAGTTCAGTGGCAGGTCCTTTGCTCCTAGAGGGAGTGAGGGACCTGCCGCCTCCGAATTGCCGCAGGTGCTGCCCCTCTCCCTTGGCTGCCCCAAGCACCTACTTGTTAAGCTGGTGCCTGGAGCCGGCCCTGGGTGGCACATAGAAGTTGTAATTCAGGTTTGATGCCCCAATTCTTTCCTAGGCCCATACGCCCTGGCCAGGAGACCTTTCAAGGAGCCATATGACTTCCTTGATGTATCATCCTGCTTAGGCACAGGAGAGAAGTACTGTGGACAGCAAGCCTGCTCCATAGAAAAGAATGGGGGTATTAGGCCTCAGAATTACATCTCCCATGAGGCAATGTGTCACAACAGGGAAATGCAGTTTAATTCTGAACTAACTTCAAATGCAACATTTTGGATCAGGTCAATAAGCCAAAATAATTAGATTTGGTTGAAATGACCCCAGATTAAACATTTTGTATCACTTTTCCTAGCAGAAAATCAAAACATTTTGGCAAAATCAAAATAATTCTTCAGAAATTTCAAACGTGCAGAAACCGCATTTTCCACTGATGGAAAATTCCTGACCAGCTCTTGTCCTGCACAAAGGCTTATTTTTGTTTCTAAGTAATATAGGCACTACATTAAGAACTATGTTTGTTCTTTTGTTTCCTAATCCTTCCTAGATTAATAAACAAAATTCTAAACTGAATTAGGCAATAGAAATTATCCTCACTTCTAAAATGTACTAGTTACCCCCACCCAAAGTCATGGCTTTACATTGTAACATATTTGACATCATATCATCCCATTGTGACACAGAGGTCATGTCTACACTTACCGGGGATTGACTCTGCTGCAATCAATGCAATGGGGGTCGATTTAGCAGGCCTAGTGAAGACCCGCTAAATTGATGGCAGAACACTGTCCGGTTGACTCCGGTACTCCACTGGAATGAGAGGAGTAAGGTAAGTCAACAGGAGAGTGTCTCCCATTGATGCAGCATGGTGTAGTGCTGTAAGTCAACCTAAGCTACGTCGACTCCAGCTACATTATTCACGTAGTTAGAGCAGCGTAACTTAGGTCGACTTACCCCGGTAGTGTAAACAAGGCAAGGGATGCAAATTGATGATGGTGCAGAGGGCTTGTGATGTGCTGGAAACTTGGCTGCCATGAAAACCCTGAGAGAAGTGATTAAATCAGAACTAGTGTTAATTTATGCTGTGATTTTGCTGGTCCTGCAAAAAAGTATTCTCAGTGTGTGATTTGACTCCTTATAGCGTGATGACATGTGATCAAGTGATACTGAGTCTTGATGTTACAGAGCCTGAAATACATTTAGGAATTTCTGTCCTAAATGTATTTCAGGCTCTGTAATATCAGGACTCAGTATCACTTGATGAAACTGAGGCATTCCTGCCAATTTTGGTACAGATGGCAGTTACCAAATTTGATATTTTAAATGTTCATGAGACTGAAAATGCAGGCCATGGACATCCCCAAAGAGTTTTCATGTGATAGTCTATGCAGAATTCCAGAGGGAACTTTATAATTATTTTCTTATATTTGTTCATTCTTTAATAACAAGCAATACCTCAGCCATGTACTTGAATACATGAGAAAGATATTACTACCATTTACAGAAAATTATAGCTATTAAGTATAACAGCTGACAGCACATTCCCTGATTTTCTTAATTGCTCATCTATATAGATCTTTATCTAATCATTTCTACCACACTCATCACTGTAGCATCTAGGCATCTCAGAATTCTTAAGGGGACTGAAAGGTTTGCCTCTATAGAACTTTTGTTTAAACCTTCTCCCAGGGGTACAATTCCTGTTATATATTTATCCATCACTGTCAAGTAGACTGGCTACCACTTACCTGGAGGGATTGACAAACCTATAATTAGCGATTCATCATGGTGGTTGAACCTTTTTCTCTGCCGCACAATCAGAGGGACTAACAGGGAAAAGAGTTTTCAATTGGGTAAATTCAAATACTATAGTGATGGAGCCACACGAGTACATAGATAGATAGAGCTGTTCAAACCATGCCAATTTTGACAGACTTTCTAGGTGCTGTTGATGCATATGGTTTCACATTCTTTGAATTTCATTTAGAGTTTCAGATTCACTCAAACCCAGAATGATGTGGGCAAAGCAAGCACAAGCTATCAGCATTCATTATAGCTCTGTGCATTGCAGCTGGGTTCCTGGAGCAACAGTTTTTTCAAACCCAGAAGTGAAGCTAGTGGCTACTTGAAATTCTCATTTGAGGTATGCAGTTAGGTGAGAGAGGTTGGACTGAGAGGAGAAGGAAGCAGCTCAGCGAAATCTCACTAATGGCTCTCTGGCTGGGGTATCCAAAATTACTGAATTAGAAACCAATGAACAAAAAGCAAAGATAACACACGAGCATTTATTTTAATTTTAATTACGTTTCAATTTTAGGGTTTTTTTTTAAATAGGTGACTTTGCCTTGTAAAAAGTGTGAGAAAAGAAGCAGGATGATGCAGATGCCATGGCCCCATGTGGTCTCTGCTGTATCCCTTTGAGCAGAGAAAGATTTTGAATATAGGAACCCTTTATGCTGGTTGTGTCTGACTGCAACAGAAGTGTGGCATGGGCTGGTGGAGTCTCATTGAGGGAAACGCAGCTCTTTGATAACAGCTCAGCACGACCCAAGGCTGGTGAGTGCAGGATCCTATTGCCAACAGCAGAATGGTGAAGTATGCAGAAATCCCTACTGCAAAGCCAGCAGATAGTTGTTGTCTCAGCTGCTGAGGAAGATGAGGGTGAAAATTGAGCATGTCAGCCAGCAAGAATGGACCATAAAGGAGAGAGGGAGGGATGGCTGAGAGATGGCTGATGTTCAGAGGGAAGTAGAGGGAATGTGACACCGGGAAGTGTGTCAAAAGGAACTGGTCTTGGCTTTGTTCATCAATGTGAGACCCTGGCCCAAGAAGGGACCTCAGAGGCTAACATTGGTGTTCCGTAGTTGCTGGGGGCAATTTTTGTTACAGGTATGGCAAAGAAATGGGAAACAATTAGGCCACTCTGGGTATATACACAGAATAGATGGTGGCTGCCTGGAACTCATGTCTCCCTGTTTAGTTTCATATAGAAATTATATCCCTCTGTTACCTCTTCACAAAGAGGTAAGTAACAGAGGGACATATCAAGGGTTGTTGGGTCACATGTTGGATCACGTTTGATGAAAAATATAAGGTAGCTATGCTATTAAGGCATTCCTGATCCAGGACCTTTGTACAAAATAAGTTAAGAAATACATAAAACTTGAGGTTGCACTGCGGATAGGGGAAAAAAAAACTTTTTCACCATTCCTTTCTGCTCTGGACAGTCTTTGTTGCCTGTGCACATTCAGTTTTGCCTACCCTTGGTAGGAAGCTGGAAGGAGAAGAACTAATAGGCCTGTCTCCATGAGAAGAACCCTTACATCTTAGATCCTGGGAAAATTCACTGCTGGATAGCAGGTGAGGAAAGGGGAACTCTCTCTCCAGAAGTCCAGTTTCAGACCTACATATAGAAAAGTAAAAAGAAACATGTTAGATGAAAGTTTCAAGACCCTCTGCAGTCCCTCAAGCTCACTTGGCTTTTTCCCTATGACAGCTTTCGCATCATACAAATCCATCAGTAATAATGTTCATAATGAAAAAATGCCCATAGACTCCTACAAATATCCCAGCTCCACCACAGTCAGCTGTAATAATGCTGCTTTTTCTCCAGGCTGTCTACAATGACTTCTTGAAGCATCAGAATTACACAAACAACAGGAATAATATTTAATAACTATAATTTTTTAAACCACCAGAGAATGTAACATCTTACACAGCAGTTGTGGGGTAGAATCCGGTGTCTCGAGGGTTGGCTGCAGCTCCATTGCACACCTATTTTTAGGTCCTCCCATATGTAAGAATCTAATGGTTCCACAGGTAACTTCTGAGCTCTGGAGTATACTTTTTAGGTGTATTGGTGCCCCAGCCAAAGAATTTTCTTGGCAACCTCTATAACCAAGTCTACAAAGCAGATTGCTTCATTTCTTTCTCCCCCTTATTCTCTCAGTCTTCTTTTCACTCTCTTTTCACTAGCCTCTCCATTTCTCATCAACTTGGGTTCTGGCTGGCTCGCCATCCAGAATTGTTATGTGCACCTGAAACTTGATGTCTTGGGTGAAAATGCATATCCCTTGCCTGAAACCACCAATGTTTGCACTGATCCCATACATGACAATATGGAACTTAGATTTCCAATACAATGCACTGTAATACTAAAACTCTCGTGCTTTTTGGCTCCAAATCCCTAGATCCTTATTACAGATATCAAGTGTTATCATAAAGCATAAAGAAATATGCATATTTTCATGAAATAAAATGCAGACTTTTTTTTTTTTAAAATTCTGTTTTAGGAAACAATTGCAAATAGCAAACAATTGTTGGTATTCTAGAAGGCAGATCATGTTAGTCTACAGATCTGAACTAGCATTTGGCAGACAAAATTAAATTTTGTAATTTCACATTTGTAATTAGATGTCTGGTCTACATAGGTTCAAATACAATTTCATCATGAAGAATGTTGCCTGTAGCTCTGTGGAAGAATGTAACTCTGTGGATGATAGTATTTTTATGAAATCAGCACTTTTTAAACAACTCTTGTTATCTAGTTTATTGATTTGACTCAATTGTAAAATGGTACTGCTAACTGTCTTTGCTGGCAGACTTTCACTGCAGCTGTAAGGAATATGTGTTAACTCAGTAACCAAAAGCATAAAAATATTGTATAATGCCAAATAGTCATTGTAGAGATCTGAGTTTGCAAATGACCCTTCTCCTTGGCTCAGCTGGATAAGGTAGTATCATCCACTCATCTCCATCAAATTATTCTCTTTTTCATTTTTGGTGTTACCCAGCAGCAAAAGCGTACAGTGTAGTTTTTAGTGGCACCATATAATTTAAATTAAACAGATGAAGTAACATCTTTCCACCTACACTTATCTCCCCTCCAAACAGCCACACAATTTAGAACAAGCCCTGGAATGAGGGGTCATTTGTATTGTTCCCATAAACATTTGAGTGAGCTGTCAAGGATCAATATAAATATTACATTTCAAAAGAGTACTGGCATTAGTTTATCTGCTTATAAATGCTGAGACCTCATAACGATAAAGAATATATAATATAGTTGGCCAAGAAATGTTCTGTTATGTGATTTTTTTTTCCATCTTGGCATAGTTCAGACCTTTACAATGCAAGGCTATCACTTGAACAAAACTAGAATAAATGCACTAAATTTTGCTGATGCAAATTCCTGTGGGGCATTCCTCTACTTGAGTGCTACAGAAACTGGCTGTCAAAGATTAATAGGATGTTGCAATAACCTACTGTCAGAAAGCAACAAGTGTTAGCTTAATTAACTTCATACAAGGAATTGGTGTATAGATATATCTTAAAACAATGTATAGATTCTATACAGCTGTGAAATCCACCTTACCAGATGCAATTGCAAAGGGAAATCTGAATATGATAGGACTGTATGAGATGTTATCAGAAAAACAGTCTACTACCTGTTTTTGTGTGTCTGAAAATTTCTGCTTATGAGGAACTCAGGGATTTTTAAAATGTAAAAATGCCAAGAATACTCTCTAGGCTTTTCTACTTTGAATTAACGTATGCCACATCATGGGCCTACTTCATCCCCCTTGTAAATATCTTGATGTCAGTGGGTTTCTTGTCAAATTCTTCTCTGGCTTTTCCTCAAGTTATTTCATTTTTTCTGCATTGTGACCTTTGCAGTATGTGACCGATGGGACTTTGCCAGCCAGAGAACCTTCTTCCGTTTTCTATCCAGGGTTCCAGTTAAGGCACCATCAAGCTACAGCAGTGAGCCTTCCCTCTACTACTGGCTTGGAAATGCAAAGGGTTAAGTAGAGGTCACGGAGCTTCTGACAGGGATATGTTTCTGGGGGAAAGGGGAGAGTAACCTGTTGCAGATATTCATAGGGGTGGTGCAGGCAGAAGGTGGCAGAGAAGCAGATGGTGTTATGAGTATGTGGTGATGAGAGACATTTCATGGGTGGTTGCTAGGGGATGAAGGGTTTTAGGAGCTAGAACTAGATGTGGCCCTCCACCTCTTACTTTGCACACAACCCACACCTCATTTCTGCTCTTTAGCAATGCATTTTTTCTATCTTTAAAAATATATTATTCTAACATAAAGAACTATTTTGTTTAAAGAAATCCTACCTACGTGCCTTTAACACTCAGTTTTTTCTTTAGTTTAATTTCTTGCCTGCCTTTCCATCCACTCACCCCAGTTCTTATATAAAACATTGTATTAAATAGCTTTGTAGATACTATCTTCTCCATTCTCATTTTTATATGTCTGTTAGATCTCTGCTTCTAGTCTGTTGAATTGTACAGGGAGCTGGTAATGCCGTCTATACTTAGGGTGCCCAACATTTCCCATTACAAGATGCTATTTATGGTCACTTATAACTTAACCAAACTTTAACCATTTTGGCTGAAATTTTCCATGCGGGTGTCAGCCTCAGGATAAGTATTTTTGGAAAGTTTCAGCAAAAATGGTTCAGCCATTTCTAAAAATAAGATTACAGAAAAATAAATTGTTTTGCCCATGTTAAAAAAACAAACCTTGCAATTGTTTCAATGAAAATCTCTAGCACCTTCATGCTTGAGAGCAGAGAATTGAAATTTGGCAGAGGAGGTGCCTGTGTTGTTAAGGACAAGGAATCCATTTTGAAGCACTTGGAGGAGAGGAAGGTGACCAGGAACCATCAACGGGGATTCATCAAGGGCAAATCATGCCTGACCAATTTGATTGCTTCTATTATGAGATAACTGGCTCTGTAGATACAGGGAAAGTGGTGGACGTGATATACCTTGACTTTAGCAAAGCTTTTGATACGGTCTCCAACAGTATTCTTGCAAGCAAGTTAAAGAAGTATGGATTGGATGAATGGACTATAAGGTGGATAGAAAGCTGGCTAGGTTGTCAGGCTCAATGGGTAGTGATCAACGGCTCGCTGTCTAGTTGGCAGCGGGAATCAAGCAGAGTGCTCCAGGGGTCAGTCCTGGGGCCAGTTTTGTTCAACATCTTCATTAATGATCTGGATGATGGGATGGATTGCACCCTCAGCAAGTTTGCAGATGACATCAAGCTGGAGGGAGAAATATGCTGGAAGGTAGGGATAGAGTCCAGAGTGACCTAGACAAATTGGAGGACTGGGCCAAAAGAAATCTAATGAGGTTCAACAAGGACAGGTGCAGTGTCCTGCACTTAGGACGGAAGAATCCCGTGCACTGCTACAGGCTGGGGACTGACTGGCTAAGTGGCAGTTCTCTAGAAAAGGACCTGGGATTACAGTGGACGAGAAGCTGGATATGAGTTAACAGTGTGTCCTTGTTGCCAAGAAGGCTAACGGTATATTGGGCTGCATTAGTAGGAGCATTGCCAGCAGATCGAGGGAAGCGATTATTCCCCTCTTTTCAGCACTGGTGAGGCCACATCTGGAGTATTGTGTCCAGTTTTGGGGCCCCCACTAGAGAAAGGATGTGGACAAATTGGAGAGAGTCCAGTGGAGGGCAACAAAAATGATTAGGGGACTGGGGCACATGACTTATGAGGAGAGGCTGAGGGAACTGGGCTTATTTAGTCTGCAGAAGAGAAGAGTGAGGGGGGATTTGATAGCAGCCTTCGACTTCCAAGCAGATGGAGCTAGGCTGTTCTCAGTGGTGGCAGATGACAGAACAAGGAGTAATGGTCTCAAGTTGCAGTGTGGGAGGTCTAAGTTGGATATTAGGGGAAACTATTTCACTAGGAGGGTGGTGAAGCACTGGAATGTGTTACCTAGGGAGGTTTTTAAGGCCCGGCTTGAGAAAGCCCTTACTGGGATGATTTCATAGGTGTGCGCAGCCCATTTCATTAGAGTGTGCACCCAGGGAGCACCGCCCTAGCCCCGCCCCTGCCCTGCCCTAGTCCTGCCCCATCCACTCCCTCCTACTTCCCGCCCCCTGACTTCCCCCCTCAGAACTCCCAACCCCCCCTGCTCCTTGTCCCCTGACTACCCCCTCCTGGGACCCCTGCCCCTAACTGCCCCCCCAGGACTCCACCCCCTACCTAAGCCTCCCTGCTTCTTGTCCCCTGACTGCCCCCCTAGAACCCTACCCACTACCTGTCCCCTGACTGCCCCAACCCTTATCCACACCCCTGCCCCCAGACAGACCCCCAGGACTCCCACGCCTATACAACTGCTCCCCACCCTCTGACAGGACCCCCAGAACTCCCGACCCATACAACCCCCCCACTCTCTGCCTCCCCCAACCCCTCTCCACACCCCTGCCTCCTGATAGCCCCCC